>NW_028135565.1:0-209693 GCF_964662115.1 Mustela nivalis | reverse complement strand
GAGGACTTACTAGAGGACAGGACTCATGCTGAGGGTCACAATGCGTTTGTATGCCCTCGTCGCACTCAAGAATGGGCGGGGCCTCAGGGTTTCTCCTACACTGATCATTGGAAAACGTGCCAACCACAAGGGTTCTTGCCATGGGTAAGGAGGAGTTCTGATTTCTGCATCAGACTCACCCCTGTGCAGTGATTGGAGATAAGGTCTCGGTTCTGAAGCCTGAAAACTGAGGTAGGGAAGAGATGATGACCTAAGGCCATGGCGGGTTTTATGTGCTCAGTGTGCGGTCAGCTTTCTGGGTGTTGGTCAGGAGGTCCGGGCTCAGGATGTGTTTGACAGTGCATGAGTGCCCAGGTTAGACTATATAATTTGGGTAAAGTCGAGTGCTGTGTAGGTTTACCCTCATTTAAGGTGCCTGGGCAGCTCATGAGGCAGTAATTTTTTTTTTTCTAGAGGGCAGGCAGAGTGCTGCATTGTGGTCCGGAATTGCCAAACTTGAGGGCTTTGGGGCCAGGAGTGTGAGGATGGAAGTCTGAGAAGACAAGGTAGACTTGGGTTTCAGGGCGAGGGGACGGCAGGTACCCCCTGCAGATCTGAACCAATATCTCATGCATCTGAAGTCAGGGCGAGGATCAGACGTTGGCTCAGGTGGGAGTTTCTGAGCATGACGGCCGCTTCATGAAGGGAGCGGTATCTCGAGACCATTGAGGTTTTCCCACGTTGGGAGTTGTGGGATGCCCCCTTCCAGGATTCCTTCTTCCGGACAATTGAGACCTGTTGGACAGCTCCAGGACATCCCATATGGAATGACTCCAGAGCACCGTTCGCGGATGGATGCCTGGGAAGCCCGCCTCGCATTCCAATTGTCTCCTAGCAACAAGACAGTTTAGATCTGATGGCTCTGCGGGAGCAACCGGGGTGGCTGAGTTGAAATGGACTTTCCTGAGGATGTGTCCTAATGTGTTTTTGTGTCCATGAGGGCCTTGGAATGGGGCGGTGGCACCGGGACCCTGAAGTACTCTCCTAAGCTTTGGACATGGCTACCATGCACAGGTTTCCTTGTGGAGACGAGATGAGTTCTGATGGGTGCCTCAGGAAAACCCCTATGCTCGTATTGGAATCAGGGTTTTGAGGACACATGCCTGTAACCCATAGCAATGGATCCTATTATGGCCTAGGGACCTGTCTGGTTCAATCTTCTTCTCTGGGGACATCCATCTATGGTATGAGTGGAGGTCGATTATCAGCTGGTGTCAGACACCCCTTGTTTGTTCCGGGTGACCCACACTATTGGGATGGCCTAAGGGTCGTTGGAGGTTTCTCCTAATTTGTACGATTTTGGACCATGGAATGGGCAGAATTCCCATGGATTGGTAGGCACAGTCCTAATGTGTGGCTCCAGGGGCCCAGGCTGGAGGGTGTGTGGCCCAAGACTTTGAGGACAGAAGTCTGAAAACACAAACTCAGCTTAGGTTTGGGGACGTAGGTATGGCAGGCCTGATCTACAAACCATGAGAAGAACTCTACAGGATATGAAGAAAGTGCGAGTCTGTGGCGATTGCTCAGGCTTTTGTCTCTGGATTTTGTATCAGTGATGGCCGTGGAATGTCGGGGAGGCCTCATGGGCCATGGACGAATCTTCCTCTCTGAGGATTTGGCCCGATTCCCAATTGCTTTTCATCAATCTGTGGGATGGGAGGACTCATTTCAGTTTTGTTACCTCAGGTGTCCCACCAAAAGAGGAATTCCAAAGCAAAGCCGTGGGGAAGACTGAAGGGACAATCCGAACTATGGTTAAAGATTGGGGCCTAGGGGCATGGCAAGCCCAATATGCTATCTCTTCATCCAGCCACTGAGTGGCCTTACTTGAGGACTGGGCTCAGCCTGAGGGTCACAATGTGTGTTTGTGACCAATGTGGCCCGCGAGCATGGGCGGGGCCTCATGGGCCACACTGGTTTCAACGACACTGAACGTTGGACAACATGCCAACCACAGGGTTTCTTGCCATGGGGAAGGAGTTCTGATTTCTGCATCACCTTCAACATGGACAGTGATTGGAGATAAGGTCTAGGTTCTGAAACCTGAAAACCGAGGTTGGGAAGAGATGACGACCTAAGGCCATGGAGGCTCGATGTGCTCAGTGTGCGGCCAGCTGTCTGGGAGGGGCCAGGGGGTCCAGGCTCAGGCTGTGTCAGAAAGGGCATTAGTGCCCTGGTCAGCCTATGTATTTGGGGTACAGCCAAGGTCGGTGCAGGTTGATCCTCATTTGGGGTTACTGGGTAGCCCCAGAGGACAATGTTTTTTATCTGGAGGGCAGGCAGAGTGCTGCATTTTAGTTCTGGATTGCCAAACTGGAGGCCTTGTGGGCCAGTAGTCTGACAACAAAAGTCTGAGAACACAAGCTAGGCTTAGGTTTCTGGGAGAGGCCATGGCAGGCACAATCTACAGACCTGAATCGAGGTCTCGTGCATCTGAAGTCAGCGCGAGGATCAGACGATCGCTCAGGTTGGAGTTTCTGTCCCTGATGGCTCCTTCATGAATGGGGGGGGCATCACGAGTCCATGGGTGTTTTCCCACGATGGGAGTTGTGAGAAGCTCCAAACTGCAGAGAGTCTTCTGCAGGACAATTGAGACCTGTTGTTTGGTTCCAGGCCAATGATTCTGAGCAGGGTTCTAAGGATGGATGGCTGGGTAGCCCACCTCGCATTCCAATTGTCTCCTAGCAACAAGACAGGTTAGATCTCCTGGATCTGTGGGGAGCAACCGAGGACGCTGAGTTGAAATGGACACCCCTGGGGATGGGTCCTAACGTGCTTTTGTGTCTATGGAGACCTTGGAATGAAGCAGTGGCACTGCGGCCCTAAAGGGTTCTCCTAAACAGAGGCTTTGACACAGCTCCAACGTGCAAGTTTCCCATGTGTAGATGAGATGTTTTCTGATGGGTGAGTCAAGAAACAGCTATATGCTGCTTTTGAAATCCAGGCCTCTGAGGAGAGATGCCTGGAAACCAAAGCAATGGATCTGATTAGTGCCTAGGGGCCTGTTCTTTCCTTTTTACCTCCGGGGACATGTGTCTATGGGTCTGAGTGCAGGTAGGTGCTCAGTTGGGCTCAGATTGCCTTTGTTTTTCCTGGGAAGCCACCACTATTGAGATGGATCAGGGACTTTGGAGGTTTATCCTATTAGAAGGGTTGTGGCCATTGGAATGGGCACACACAATTCCCTTGGAGAGGGCAAGTACAGTCCTCAGGTTTTGCTCCAGGGGCCTGAGCCTGTAGGTTGTGTAGGCCAGGGCTGTTTGGACAGTTGTCTGAAAACACAAACTCGGCTTATGTTTCGGGTCATAGGTATGGCAGGACTGATCTACAGACCATGAGGAGAACTCTTCGGGATTTGAAAGAAGGGCGAGTGTGAGGCTTCTGCTCAAGTTTTTGTCTCTGGATATCGTGTCACTCATGGTCGTGGAATTTCTGGGTGACTTCATGGGAAATGGACGAGTCTTACTCTCTGGTGGTTTGGCCCCGTCCAAAGAGTTTGGGGTCATTCTGTGGGCTGGAAGAAGTCCGTTTTATTTTGTTGTTGTTGTTGTTTTCTTTTTTAACCTCAGGTGTCCCACCAAATGAGGGATTCCAGAGTAGAGCCCTGGGGAGGGGCGACTGGACCATCAGAAATTTGGTTAAAAATTGGGGCCTAGGGACATGTCAAGCCCATTATGACATCTAATGGTCCAGCCACTGAGAGGACTTACTAGAGGACAGGACTCATGCTGAGGGTCACAATGCGTGTGTATGCCCTCGTCGCACTCAAGAATGGGCGGGGCCTCAGGGTTTCTCCTACACTGATCGTTGGACAACGTGCCAACCACAAGGGTTCTTGCCATGGGTAAGGAGGAGTTCTGATTTCTGCATCAGACTCACCCCTGGGCAGTTATTGGAGATAAGGTCTCGGTTCTGAAGCCTGAAAACTGAGGTAGGGAAGAGATGATGACCTAAGGCCATGGCGGGTTTTATGTGCTCAGTGTGCGGTCAGCTTTCTGGGTGTTGGTCAGGAGGTCCGGGCTCAGGATGTGTTCGACAGTGCATTAGTGCCCAGGATAAACTATATAATTTGGGTAAAGTCGAGTGCTGTGTAGGTTTACCCTCATTTAAGGTGCCTGGGCAGCTCATGAGGCAGTAATTTTTTTTTTCTAGAGGGCAGGCAGAGTGCTGCATTGTGGGTCCGGAATTGCCAAACTTGAGGGCTTTGGGGCCAGGAGTGTGAGGATGGAAGTCTGAGAAGACAAGCTAGACTTGGGTTTCAGGGCGAGGGCAGGCAGGTACCCCCTGCAGATCTGAACCAATATCTCATGCATCTGAAGTCAGGGCGAGGATCAGACGTTGGCTCAGGTGGGAGTTTCTGAGCATGACGGCCGCTTCATGAAGGGAGCGGAATCTCGAGACCATTGAGGTTTTCCCACGTTGGGAGTTGTGGGATGCCCCCTTCCAGGATTCCTTCTTCCGGACAATTGAGACCTGTTGGACAGCTCCAGGACATCCCATATGGAATGACTCCAGAGCACCGTTCGCGGATGGATGCCTGGGAAGCCCGCCTCGCATTCCAATTTTCTCCTAGCAACAAGACAGTTTAGATCTGATGGCTCTGCGGGAGCAACCTCGGTGGCTGAGTTGAAATGGACTTTCCTGAGGATGTGTCCTAATGTGTTTTTGTGTCCATGAGGGCCTTGGAATGGGGCGGTGGCACCGGCAACCTGAAGTACTCTCCTAAGCTTTGGACATGGCTCCCATGCACAGGTTTCCTTGTGGAGACGAGATGAGTTCTGATGGGTGCCTCAGGAAAACCCCTATGCTCGTATTGGAATCAGGGTTTTGAGGACACATGCCTGTAACCCATAGCAATGGATCCTATTATGGCCTAGGGTCCTGTCTGGTTCAATCTTCTTCTCTGGGGACATCCATCTATGGTATGAGTGGAGGTCGATTATCAGCTGGTGTCAGACACCCCTTGTTTGTTCCGGGTGACCCACACTATTGGGATGGCCTAAGGGTCGTTGGAGGTTTCTCCTAATTTGTACGATTTTGGACCATGGAATGGGCAGAATTCCCATGGATTGGTAGGCACAGTCCTAATGTGTGGCTCCAGGGGCCCAGCCTGGAGGGTGTGTGGCCCAAGACTTTGAGGACAGAAGTCTGAAAACACAAACTCAGCTTAGGTTTGGGGACGTAGGTATGGCAGGCCCGATCTACAAACCATGAGAAGAGCTCTACAGGATATGAAGAAAGTGCGAGTCTGTGGCGATTGCTCAGGCTTTTGTCTCTGGATTTTGTATCAGTGATGGCCGTGGAATGTCGGGGAGGCCTCATGGGCCATGGACGAATCTTCCTCTCTGAGGATTTGGCCCGATTCCCAATTGCTTTTCGTCAATCTGTGGGATGGGAGGACTCATTTCAGTTTTGTTACCTCAGGTGTCCCAACAAAAGAGGAATTCCAAAGCAAAGCCGTGGGGAAGACTGAAGGGACAATCCGAACTATGGCTAAAAATTGGGGCCTAGGGGCATGGCAAGCCCAATATGCTATCTCTTCATCCAGCCACTGAGTGGCCTTACTTGAGGACTGGGCTCAGCCTGAGGGTCACAATGTGTGTTTGTGACCAATGTGGCCCGCGAGCATGGGCGAGGCCTCATGGGCCACACTGGTTTCAACGACACTGAACGTTGGACAACATGCCAACCACAAGGTTTCTTGCCATGGGGAAGGAGTTCTGATTTCTGCATCACCTTCAACCCTGGGCAGTGATTGGAGATAAGGTCTAGGTTCTGAAACCTGAAAACCGAGGTTGGGAAGAGATGACGACCTAAGGCCATGGCGGCTCGATGTGCTCAGTGTGCGGCCAGCTGTCTGGGAGGGGCCAGGGGGTCCAGGCTCAGGCTGTGTCAGAAAGGGCATTAGTGCCCTGGTCAGCCTATGTATTTGGGGTACAGCCAAGGTCGGTGGAGGTTGATCCTCATTTGCGGTTACTGGGTAGCCCCAGAGGACAATGTTTTTTATCTGGAGGGCAGGCAGAGTGCTGCATTTTAGTTCTGGATTGCCAAACTGGAGGCCTTGTGGGCCAGTAGTCTGACGACAAAAGTCTGAGAACACAAGCTAGGCTTAGGTTTCTGGGTGAGGCCATGGCAGGCACAATCTACAGACCTGAATCGAGATCTCGTGCATCTGAAGTCAGGGCGAGGATCAGACGATCGCTCAGGTTGGAGTTTCTGTCCCTGATGGACCCTTCATGAATGGGGGGGCATCACGAGGCCATGGGGGTTTTCCCATGATGGGAGTTGTGAGAAGCTCCAAACTGCAGAGAGTCTTCGGCAGGACAATTGAGACCTGTTGTTTGGCTCCAGGCCAATGATTCTGAGCAGGGTTCTAAGGATGGATGGCTGGGTAGCCCACCTCGCATTCCAATTGTCTCCTAGCAACAAGACAGTTTAGATCTCCTGGATCTGTGGGGAGCTCCCGAGGATGCTGAGTTGAAATGCACACCCCTGGGGATGGGTCCG
Source organism: Mustela nivalis (assembly GCF_964662115.1). Taxonomy (NCBI): domain Eukaryota; kingdom Metazoa; phylum Chordata; class Mammalia; order Carnivora; family Mustelidae; genus Mustela; species Mustela nivalis. The sequence goes on along the minus strand of NW_028135565.1, from coordinate 203,147 downwards.
AATGTGCTTTTGTGTCTATGGAGACCTTGGAATGAAGCGGTGGCACTGGGGCCCTAAAGGGTTCTCCTAAACAGAGGCTTTGACACAGCTCCAACGTGCAAGTTTCCCATGTGTAGATGAGTTGTTTTCTGATGGGTGAAACAAGAAACAGCTATATGCTGCTTTTGAAATCCAGGCCTCTGAGGAGAGATGCCTGGAAACCAAAGCAATGGATCTGATTAGTCCCTAGGGGCCTGTTCTTTCCTTTTTACCTCTGAGGACATCTTTCTATGGGTCTGAGTGCAGGTAGGGGCTCATTTGGGCTCCGATTGCCCCTGTTTTTCCTGGGAAGCTACCACTATTGAGATATATCAGGGACTTTGGAGGTTTATCCTATTAGAAGGTTTGTGGCCATTGGAATGGGCACACACAATTCCCTTGGAGAGGGCAAGTACAGTCCTCAGGTTTGGCTCCAGTGGCCTGAGCCTGTAGGTTGTGTAGTCCAGCCCTTTTTGGACAGTTGTCTGAAAACACAAACTCGGCTTATGTTTCAGGTCATAGGTATGGCAGGACTGATCTACAGACCATGAGGAGAACTCTTCGGGATTTGAAAGAAGGGCGAGTGTGAGGCTCCTGCTCAAGTTTTTGTCTCGGGATATCGTGTCACTCATGGTCGTGGAATTTCTGGGTGACTTCATGGGAAATGGACGAGTCTTACTCTCTGGTGGTTTGGCCCCGTCCAAAGAGTTTGGGTTCATTCTGTGGGCTGGAAGAAGTCCGTTTTATTTTGTTGTTGTTGTTGTTGTTGTTTTCTTTTTTAACCTCAGGTGTCCCACCAAATGAGGGATTTCAGAGTAGAGCCCTAGGAGGGGCGACTGGACAATCAGAAATCTGGTTAAAAATTGGGGCCTAGGGACATGTCAAGCCCATTATGACATCTAATGGTCCAGCCACTGAGAGGACTTACTAGAGGACAGGACTCATGCTGAGGGTCACAATGCGTGTGTATGCCCTCGTCGCACTCAAGAATGGGCGGGGCCTCAGGGTTTCTCCTACACTGATCGTTGGACAACGTGCCAACCACAAGGGTTCTTGCCATGGGTAAGGAGGAGTTCTGATTTCTGCATCAGACTCACCCCTGGGCAGTGATTGGAGATAAGGTCTCGGTTCTGAAGCCTGAAAACTGAGGTAGGGAAGAGATGATGACCTAAGGCCATGGCGGGTTTTATGTGCTCAGTGTGCGGTCAGCTTTCTGGGTGTTGGTCAGGAGGTCCGGGCTCAGGATGTGTTCGACAGTGCATTAGTGCCCAGGTTAAACTATATAATTTGGGTAAAGTCGAGTGCTGTGTAAGTTTACCCTCATTTAAGGTGCCTGGGCAGCTCATGAGGCAGTAATTTTTTTTTTCTAGAGGGCAGGCAGAGTGCTGCATTGTGGGTCCGGAATTGCCAAACTTGAGGGCTTTGGGGCCAGGAGTGTGAGGATGGAAGTCTGAGAAGACAAGCTAGACTTGGGTTTCAGGGCGAGGGCAGGCAGGTACCCCCTGCAGATCTGAACCAATATCTCATGCATCTGAAGTCAGGGCGAGGATCAGACGTTGGCTCAGGTGGGAGTTTCTGAGCATGACGGCCGCTTCATGAAGGGAGCGGAATCTCGAGACCATTGAGGTTTTCCCACGTTGGGAGTTGTGGGATGCCCCCTTCCAGGATTCCTTCTTCCGGACAATTGAGACCTGTTGGACAGCTCCAGGACATCCCATATGGAATGACTCCAGAGCACCGTTCGCGGATGGATGCCTGGGAAGCCCGCCTCGCATTCCAATTTTCTCCTAGCAACAAGACAGTTTAGATCTGATGGCTCTGCGGGAGCAACCGGGGTGGCGGAGTTGAAATGGACTTTCCTGAGGATGTGTCCTAATGTGTTTTTGTGTCCATGAGGGCCTTGGAATGGGGCGGTGGCACCGGCAACCTGAAGTACTCTCCTAAGCTTTGGACATGGCTCCCATGCACAGGTTTCCTTGTGGAGACGAGATGAGTTCTGATGGGTGCCTCAGGAAAACCCCTATGCTCGTATTGGAATCAGGGTTTTGAGGACACATGCCTGTAACCCATAGCAATGGATCCTATTATGGCCTAGGGTCCTGTCTGGTTCAATCTTCTTCTCTGGGGACATCCATCTATGGTATGAGTGGAGGTCGATTATCAGCTGGTGTCAGACACCCCTTGTTTGTTCCGGGTGACCCACACTATTGGGATGGCCTAAGGGTCGTTGGAGGTTTCTCCTAATTTGTACGATTTTGGACCATGGAATGGGCAGAATTCCCATGGATTGGTAGGCACAGTCCTAATGTGTGGCTCCAGGGGCCCAGCCTGGAGGGTGTGTGGCCCAAGACTTTGAGGACAGAAGTCTGAAAACACAAACTCAGCTTAGGTTTGGGGACGTAGGTATGGCAGGCCCGATCTACAAACCATGAGAAGAGCTCTACAGGATATGAAGAAAGTGCGAGTCTGTGGCGATTGCTCAGGCTTTTGTCTCTGGATTTTGTATCAGTGATGGCCGTGGAATGTCGGGGAGGCCTCATGGGCCATGGACGAATCTTCCTCTCTGAGGATTTGGCCCGATTCCCAATTGCTTTTCGTCAATCTGTGGGATGGGAGGACTCATTTCAGTTTTGTTACCTCAGGTGTCCCACCAAAAGAGGAATTCCAAAGCAAAGCCGTGGGGAAGACTGAAGGGACAATCCGAACTATGGTTAAAGATTGGGGCCTAGGGGCATGGCAAGCCCAATATGCTATCTCTTCATCCAGCCACTGAGTGGCCTTACTTGAGGACTGGGCTCAGCCTGAGGGTCACAATGTGTGTTTGTGACCAATGTGGCCCGCGAGCATGGGCGAGGCCTCATGGGCCACACTGGTTTCAACGACACTGAACTTTGGACAACATGCCAACCACAAGGTTTCTTGCCATGGGGAAGGAGTTCTGATTTCTGCATCACCTTCAACCCTGGGCAGTGATTGGAGATAAGGTCTAGGTTCTGAAACCTGAAAACCGAGGTTGGGAAGAGATGACGACCTAAGGCCATGGCGGCTCGATGTGCTCAGTGTGCGGCCAGCTGTCTGGGAGGGGCCAGGGGGTCCAGGCTCAGGCTGTGTCAGAAAGGGCATTAGTGCCCTGGTCAGCCTATGTATTTGGGGTACAGCCAAGGTCGGTGGAGGTTGATCCTCATTTGGGGTTACTGGGTAGCCCCAGAGGACAATGTTTTTTATCTGGAGGGCAGGCAGAGTGCTGCATTTTAGTTCTGGATTGCCAAACTGGAGGCCTTGTGGGCCAGTAGTCTGACGACAAAAGTCTGAGAACACAAGCTAGGCTTAGGTTTCTGGGTGAGGCCATGGCAGGCACAATCTACAGACCTGAATCGAGATCTCGTGCATCTGAAGTCAGGGCGAGGATCAGACGATCGCTCAGGTTGGAGTTTCTGTCCCTGATGGACCCTTCATGAATGGGGGGGCATCACGAGGCCATGGGGGTTTTCCCATGATGGGAGTTGTGAGAAGCTCCAAACTGCAGAGAGTCTTCGGCAGGACAATTGAGACCTGTTGTTTGGCTCCAGGCCAATGATTCTGAGCAGGGTTCTAAGGATGGATGGCTGGGTAGCCCACCTCGCATTCCAATTGTCTCCTAGCAACAAGACAGTTTAGATCTCCTGGATCTGTGGGGAGCTACCGAGGATGCTGAGTTGAAATGCACACCCCTGGGGATGGGTCCGAATGTGCTTTTGTGTCTTTGGAGACCTTGGGATGAAGCGGTGGCACTGGGGCCCTAAAGGGTTCTCCTAAACAGAGGCTTTGACACAGCTCCAACGTGCAAGTTTCCCATATGTAGATGAGATGTTTTCTGATGGGTGAAACAAGAAACAGCTATATGCTGCTTTTGAAATCCAGGCCTCTGAGGAGAGATTCCTGGAAACCAAAGCAATGGATCTGATTATTGCCTAGGGGCCTGTACTTTCCTTTTTACCTCTGAGGACATCTGTCTATGGGTCTGAGTGCAGGTAGGGGCTCATTTGGGCTCCGATTGCCCCTGTTTTTCCTGGGAAGCTACCACTATTGAGATATATCAGGGACTTTGGAGGTTTATCCTATTAGAAGGGTTGTAGCTATTGGAATGGGCACACACAATTCCCTTGGAGAGGGCAAGTACAGTCCTCAGGTTTGGCTCCAGGGGCCTGAGCCTGTAGGTTGTGTAGTCCAGCCCTTTTTGGACAGTTGTCTGAAAACACAAACTCGGCTTATGTTTCAGGTCATAGGTATGGCAGGACTGATCTACAGACCATGAGGAGAACTTTTTGGGATTTGAGGGAAGGGCGAGTGTGAGGCTCCTGCTCAAGTTTTTGTCTCGGGATATCGTGTCACTCATGGTCGTGGAATTTCTGGGTGACTTCATGGGAAATGGACGAGTCTTACTCTCTGGTGGTTTGGCCCCGTCCAAAGAGTTTGGGGTCATTCTGTGGGCTGGAAGAAGTCCGTTTTATTTTGTTGTTGTTGTTGTTTTCTTTTTTAACCTCAGGTGTCCCACCAAATGAGGGATTCCAGAGTAGAGCCCTGGGGAGGGGCGACTGGACCATCAGAAATTTGGTTAAAAATTGGGGCCTAGGGACATGTCAAGCCCATTATGACATCTAATGGTCCAGCCACTGAGAGGACTTACTAGAGGACAGGACTCATGCTGAGGGTCACAATGCGTGTGTATGCCCTCGTCGCACTCAAGAATGGGCGGGGCCTCAGGGTTTCTCCTACACTGATCGTTGGACAACGTGCCAACCACAAGGGTTCTTGCCATGGGTAAGGAGGAGTTCTGATTTCTGCATCAGACTCACCCCTGGGCAGTGATTGGAGATAAGGTCTCGGTTCTGAAGCCTGAAAACTGAGGTAGGGAAGAGATGATGACCTAAGGCCATGGCGGGTTTTATGTGCTCAGTGTGCGGTCAGCTTTCTGGGTGTTGGTCAGGAGGTCCGGGCTCAGGATGTGTTCGACAGTGCATTAGTGCCCAGGTTAAACTATATAATTTGGGTAAAGTCGAGTGCTGTGTAGGTTTACCCTCATTTAAGGTGCCTGGGCAGCTCATGAGGCAGTAATTTTTTTTTTCTAGAGGGCAGGCAGAGTGCTGCATTGTGGGTCCGGAATTGCCAAACTTGAGGGCTTTGGGGCCAGGAGTGTGAGGATGGAAGTCTGAGAAGACAAGCTAGACTTGGGTTTCAGGGCGAGGGCACGGCAGGTACCCCCTGCAGATCTGAACCAATATCTCATGCATCTGAAGTCAGGGCGAGGATCAGACGTTGGCTCAGGTGGGAGTTTCTGAGCATGACGGCCGCTTCATGAAGGGAGCGGAATCTCGAGACCATTGAGGTTTTCCCACGTTGGGAGTTGTGGGATGCCCCCTTCCAGGATTCCTTCTTCCGGACAATTGAGACCTGTTGGACAGCTCCAGGACATCCCATATGGAATGACTCCAGAGCACCGTTCGCGGATGGATGCCTGGGAAGCCCGCCTCGCATTCCAATTTTCTCCTAGCAACAAGACAGTTTAGATCTGATGGCTCTGCGGGAGCAACCTCGGTGGCTGAGTTGAAATGGACTTTCCTGAGGATGTGTCCTAATGTGTTTTTGTGTCCATGAGGGCCTTGGAATGGGGCGGTGGCACCGGCAACCTGAAGTACTTTCCTAAGCTTTGGACATGGCTCCCATGCACAGGTTTCCTTGTGGAGACGAGATGAGTTCTGATGGGTGCCTCAGGAAAACCCCTATGCTCGTATTGGAATCAGGGTTTTGAGGACACATGCCTGTAACCCATAGCAATGGATCCTATTATGGCCTAGGGTCCTGTCTGGTTCAATCTTCTTCTCTGGGGACATCCATCTATGGTATGAGTGGAGGTCGATTATCAGCTGGTGTCAGACACCCCTTGTTTGTTCCGGGTGACCCACACTATTGGGATGGCCTAAGGGTCGTTGGAGGTTTCTCCTAATTTGTACGATTTTGGACCATGGAATGGGCAGAATTCCCATGGATTGGTAGGCACAGTCCTAATGTGTGGCTCCAGGGGCCCAGCCTGGAGGGTGTGTGGCCCAAGACTTTGAGGACAGAAGTCTGAAAACACAAACTCAGCTTAGGTTTGGGGACGTAGGTATGGCAGGCCCGATCTACAAACCATGAGAAGAGCTCTACAGGATATGAAGAAAGTGCGAGTCTGTGGCGATTGCTCAGGCTTTTGTCTCTGGATTTTGTATCAGTGATGGCCGTGGAATGTCGGGGAGGCCTCATGGGCCATGGACGAATCTTCCTCTCTGAGGATTTGGCCCGATTCCCAATTGCTTTTCGTCAATCTGTGGGATGGGAGGACTCATTTCAGTTTTGTTACCTCAGGTGTCCCACCAAAAGAGGAATTCCAAAGCAAAGCCGTGGGGAAGACTGAAGGGACAATCCGAACTATGGTTAAAGATTGGGGCCTAGGGGCATGGCAAGCCCAATATGCTATCTCTTCATCCAGCCACTGAGTGGCCTTACTTGAGGACTGGGCTCAGCCTGAGGGTCACAATGTGTGTTTGTGACCAATGTGGCCCGCGAGCATGGGCGAGGCCTCATGGGCCACACTGGTTTCAACGACACTGAACGTTGGACAACATGCCAACCACAAGGTTTCTTGCCATGGGGAAGGAGTTCTGATTTCTGCATCACCTTCAACCCTGGGCAGTGATTGGAGATAAGGTCTAGGTTCTGAAACCTGAAAACCGAGGTTGGGAAGAGATGACGACCTAAGGCCATGGCGGCTCGATGTGCTCAGTGTGCGGCCAGCTGTCTGGGAGGGGCCAGGGGGTCCAGGCTCAGGCTGTGTCAGAAAGGGCATTAGTGCCCTGGTCAGCCTATGTATTTGGGGTACAGCCAAGGTCGGTGGAGGTTGATCCTCATTTGGGGTTACTGGGTAGCCCCAGAGGACAATGTTTTTTATCTGGAGGGCAGGCAGAGTGCTGCATTTTAGTTCTGGATTGCCAAACTGGAGGCCTTGTGGGCCAGTAGTCTGACGACAAAAGTCTGAGAACACAAGCTAGGCTTAGGTTTCTGGGTGAGGCCATGGCAGGCACAATCTACAGACCTGAATCGAGATCTCGTGCATCTGAAGTCAGGGCGAGGATCAGACGATCGCTCAGGTTGGAGTTTCTGTCCCTGATGGCCCCTTCATGAATGGGGGGGCATCACGAGGCCATGGGGGTTTTCCCATGATGGGAGTTGTGAGAAGCTCCAAACTGCAGAGAGTCTTCGGCAGGACAATTGAGACCTGTTGTTTGGCTCCAGGCCAATGATTCTGAGCAGGGTTCTAAGGATGGATGGCTGGGTAGCCCACCTCGCATTCCAATTGTCTCCTAGCAACAAGACAGTTTAGATCTCCTGGATCTGTGGGGAGCTCCCGAGGATGCTGAGTTGAAATGCACACCCCTGGGGATGGGTCCGAATGTGCTTTTGTGTCTATGGAGACCTTGGAATGAAGCGGTGGCACTGGGGCCCTAAAGGGTTCTCCTAAACAGAGGCTTTGACACAGCTCCAACGTGCAAGTTTCCCATGTGTAGATGAGTTGTTTTCTGATGGGTGAAACAAGAAACAGCTATATGCTGCTTTTGAAATCCAGGCCTCTGAGGAGAGATGCCTGGAAACCAAAGCAATGGATCTGATTAGTCCCTAGGGGCCTGTTCTTTCCTTTTTACCTCTGAGGACATCTTTCTATGGGTCTGAGTGCAGGTAGGGGCTCATTTGGGCTCCGATTGCCCCTGTTTTTCCTGGGAAGCTACCACTATTGAGATATATCAGGGACTTTGGAGGTTTATCCTATTAGAAGGTTTGTGGCCATTGGAATGGGCACACACAATTCCCTTGGAGAGGGCAAGTACAGTCCTCAGGTTTGGCTCCAGTGGCCTGAGCCTGTAGGTTGTGTAGTCCAGCCCTTTTTGGACAGTTGTCTGAAAACACAAACTCGGCTTATGTTTCAGGTCATAGGTATGGCAGGACTGATCTACAGACCATGAGGAGAACTCTTCGGGATTTGAAAGAAGGGCGAGTGTGAGGCTCCTGCTCAAGTTTTTGTCTCGGGATATCGTGTCACTCATGGTCGTGGAATTTCTGGGTGACTTCATGGGAAATGGACGAGTCTTACTCTCTGGTGGTTTGGCCCCGTCCAAAGAGTTTGGGTTCATTCTGTGGGCTGGAAGAAGTCCGTTTTATTTTGTTGTTGTTGTTGTTGTTGTTTTCTTTTTTAACCTCAGGTGTCCCACCAAATGAGGGATTTCAGAGTAGAGCCCTAGGAGGGGCGACTGGACAATCAGAAATCTGGTTAAAAATTGGGGCCTAGGGACATGTCAAGCCCATTATGACATCTAATGGTCCAGCCACTGAGAGGACTTACTAGAGGACAGGACTCATGCTGAGGGTCACAATGCGTGTGTATGCCCTCGTCGCACTCAAGAATGGGCGGGGCCTCAGGGTTTCTCCTACACTGATCGTTGGACAACGTGCCAACCACAAGGGTTCTTGCCATGGGTAAGGAGGAGTTCTGATTTCTGCATCAGACTCACCCCTGGGCAGTTATTGGAGATAAGGTCTCGGTTCTGAAGCCTGAAAACTGAGGTAGGGAAGAGATGATGACCTAAGGCCATGGCGGGTTTTATGTGCTCAGTGTGCGGTCAGCTTTCTGGGTGTTGGTCAGGAGGTCCGGGCTCAGGATGTGTTCGACAGTGCATTAGTGCCCAGGTTAAACTATATAATTTGGGTAAAGTCGAGTGCTGTGTAAGTTTACCCTCATTTAAGGTGCCTGGGCAGCTCATGATGCAGTAATTTTTTTTTTCTAGAGGGCAGGCAGAGTGCTGCATTGTGGGTCCGGAATTGCCAAACTTGAGGGCTTTGGGGCCAGGAGTGTGAGGATGGAAGTCTGAGAAGACAAGCTAGACTTGGGTTTCAGGGCGAGGGCAGGCAGGTACCCCCTGCAGATCTGAACCAATATCTCATGCATCTGAAGTCAGGGCGAGGATCAGACGTTGGCTCAGGTGGGAGTTTCTGAGCATGACGGCCGCTTCATGAAGGGAGCGGAATCTCGAGACCATTGAGGTTTTCCCACGTTGGGAGTTGTGGGATGCCCCCTTCCAGGATTCCTTCTTCCGGACAATTGAGACCTGTTGGACAGCTCCAGGACATCCCATATGGAATGACTCCAGAGCACCGTTCGCGGATGGATGCCTGGGAAGCCCGCCTCGCATTCCAATTTTCTCCTAGCAACAAGACAGTTTAGATCTGATGGCTCTGCGGGAGCAACCTCAGTGGCTGAGTTGAAATGGACTTTCCTGAGGATGTGTCCTAATGTGTTTTTGTGTCCATGAGGGCCTTGGAATGGGGCGGTGTCACCGGGACCCTGAAGTACTCTCCTAAGCTTTGGACATGGCTCCCATGCACAGGTTTCCTTGTGGAGACGAGATGAGTTCTGATGGGTGCCTCAGGAAAACCCCTATGCTCGTATTGGAATCAGGGTTTTGAGGACACATGCCTGTAACCCATAGCAATGGATCCTATTATGGCCTAGGGTCCTGTCTGGTTCAATCTTCTTCTCTGGGGACATCCATCTATGGTATGAGTGGAGGTCGATTATCAGCTGGTGTCAGACACCCCTTGTTTGTTCCGGGTGACCCACACTATTGGGATGGCCTAAGGGTCGTTGGAGGTTTCTCCTAATTTGTACGATTTTGGACCATGGAATGGGCAGAATTCCCATGGATTGGTAGGCACAGTCCTAATGTGTGGCTCCAGGGGCCCAGCCTGGAGGGTGTGTGGCCCAAGACTTTGAGGACAGAAGTCTGAAAACACAAACTCAGCTTAGGTTTGGGGACGTAGGTATGGCAGGCCCGATCTACAAACCATGAGAAGAGCTCTACAGGATATGAAGAAAGTGCGAGTCTGTGGCGATTGCTCAGGCTTTTGTCTCTGGATTTTGTATCAGTGATGGCCGTGGAATGTCGGGGAGGCCTCATGGGCCATGGACGAATCTTCCTCTCTGAGGATTTGGCCCGATTCCCAATTGCTTTTCGTCAATCTGTGGGATGGGAGGACTCATTTCAGTTTTGTTACCTCAGGTGTCCCACCAAAAGAGGAATTCCAAAGCAAAGCCGTGGGGAAGACTGAAGGGACAATCCGAACTATGGTTAAAGATTGGGGCCTAGGGGCATGGCAAGCCCAATATGCTATCTCTTCATCCAGCCACTGAGTGGCCTTACTTGAGGACTGGGCTCAGCCTGAGGGTCACAATGTGTGTTTGTGACCAATGTGGCCCGCGAGCATGGGCGAGGCCTCATGGGCCACACTGGTTTCAACGACACTGAACGTTGGACAACATACCAACCACAAGGTTTCTTGCCATGGGGAAGGAGTTCTGATTTCTGCATCACCTTCAACCCTGGGCAGTGATTGGAGATAAGGTCTAGGTTCTGAAACCTGAAAACCGAGGTTGGGAAGAGATGACGACCTAAGGCCATGGCGGCTCGATGTGCTCAGTGTGCGGCCAGCTGTCTGGGAGGGGCCAGGGGGTCCAGGCTCAGGCTGTGTCAGAAAGGGCATTAGTGCCCTGGTCAGCCTATGTATTTGGGGTACAGCCAAGGTCGGTGGAGGTTGATCCTCATTTGGGGTTACTGGGTAGCCCCAGAGGACAATGTTTTTTATCTGGAGGGCAGGCAGAGTGCTGCATTTTAGTTCTGGATTGCCAAACTGGAGGCCTTGTGGGCCAGTAGTCTGACGACAAAAGTCTGAGAACACAAGCTAGGCTTAGGTTTCTGGGTGAGGCCATGGCAGGCACAATCTACAGACCTGAATCGAGATCTCGTGCATCTGAAGTCAGGGCGAGGATCAGACGATCGCTCAGGTTGGAGTTTCTGTCCCTGATGGACCCTTCATGAATGGGGGGGCATCACGAGGCCATGGGGGTTTTCCCATGATGGGAGTTGTGAGAAGCTCCAAACTGCAGAGAGTCTTCGGCAGGACAATTGAGACCTGTTGTTTGGCTCCAGGCCAATGATTCTGAGCAGGGTTCTAAGGATGGATGGCTGGGTAGCCCACCTCGCATTCCAATTGTCTCCTAGCAACAAGACAGTTTAGATCTCCTGGATCTGTGGGGAGCTACCGAGGATGCTGAGTTGAAATGCACACCCCTGGGGATGGGTCCGAATGTGCTTTTGTGTCTTTGGAGACCTTGGGATGAAGCGGTGGCACTGGGGCCCTAAAGGGTTCTCCTAAACAGAGGCTTTGACACAGCTCCAACGTGCAAGTTTCCCATATGTAGATGAGATGTTTTCTGATGGGTGAAACAAGAAACAGCTATATGCTGCTTTTGAAATCCAGGCCTCTGAGGAGAGATTCCTGGAAACCAAAGCAATGGATCTGATTATTGCCTAGGGGCCTGTACTTTCCTTTTTACCTCTGAGGACATCTGTCTATGGGTCTGAGTGCAGGTAGGGGCTCATTTGGGCTCCGATTGCCCCTGTTTTTCCTGGGAAGCTACCACTATTGAGATATATCAGGGACTTTGGAGGTTTATCCTATTAGAAGGGTTGTAGCTATTGGAATGGGCACACACAATTCCCTTGGAGAGGGCAAGTACAGTCCTCAGGTTTGGCTCCAGGGGCCTGAGCCTGTAGGTTGTGTAGTCCAGCCCTTTTTGGACAGTTGTCTGAAAACACAAACTCGGCTTATGTTTCAGGTCATAGGTATGGCAGGACTGATCTACAGACCATGAGGAGAACTTTTTGGGATTTGAGGGAAGGGCGAGTGTGAGGCTCCTGCTCAAGTTTTTGTCTCGGGATATCGTGTCACTCATGGTCGTGGAATTTCTGGGTGACTTCATGGGAAATGGACGAGTCTTACTCTCTGGTGGTTTGGCCCCGTCCAAAGAGTTTGGGGTCATTCTGTGGGCTGGAAGAAGTCCATTTTATTTTGTTGTTGTTGTTGTTTTCTTTTTTAACCTCAGGTGTCCCACCAAATGAGGGATTCCAGAGTAGAGCCCTGGGGAGGGGCGACTGGACCATCAGAAATTTGGTTAAAAATTGGGGCCTAGGGACATGTCAAGCCCATTATGACATCTAATGGTCCAGCCACTGAGAGGACTTACTAGAGGACAGGACTCATGCTGAGGGTCACAATGCGTGTGTATGCCCTCGTCGCACTCAAGAATGGGCGGGGCCTCAGGGTTTCTCCTACACTGATCGTTGGACAACGTGCCAACCACAAGGGTTCTTGCCATGGGTAAGGAGGAGTTCTGATTTCTGCATCAGACTCACCCCTGGGCAGTGATTGGAGATAAGGTCTCGGTTCTGAAGCCTGAAAACTGAGGTAGGGAAGAGATGATGACCTAAGGCCATGGCGGGTTTTATGTGCTCAGTGTGCGGTCAGCTTTCTGGGTGTTGGTCAGGAGGTCCGGGCTCAGGATGTGTTCGACAGTGCATTAGTGCCCAGGTTAAACTATATAATTTGGGTAAAGTCGAGTGCTGTGTAGGTTTACCCTCATTTAAGGTGCCTGGGCAGCTCATGAGGCAGTAATTTTTTTTTTCTAGAGGGCAGGCAGAGTGCTGCATTGTGGGTCTGGAATTGCCAAACTTGAGGGCTTTGGGGCCAGGAGTGTGAGGATGGAAGTCTGAGAAGACAAGCTAGACTTGGGTTTCAGGGCGAGGGCACGGCAGGTACCCCCTGCAGATCTGAACCAATATCTCATGCATCTGAAGTCAGGGCGAGGATCAGACGTTGGCTCAGGTGGGAGTTTCTGAGCATGACGGCCGCTTCATGAAGGGAGCGGAATCTCGAGACCATTGAGGTTTTCCCACGTTGGGAGTTGTGGGATGCCCCCTTCCAGGATTCCTTCTTCCGGACAATTGAGACCTGTTGGACAGCTCCAGGACATCCCATATGGAATGACTCCAGAGCACCGTTCGCGGATGGATGCCTGGGAAGCCCGCCTCGCATTCCAATTTTCTCCTAGCAACAAGACAGTTTAGATCTGATGGCTCTGCGGGAGCAACCTCGGTGGCTGAGTTGAAATGGACTTTCCTGAGGATGTGTCCTAATGTGTTTTTGTGTCCATGAGGGCCTTGGAATGGGGCGGTGGCACCGGCAACCTGAAGTACTTTCCTAAGCTTTGGACATGGCTCCCATGCACAGGTTTACTTGTGGAGACGAGATGAGTTCTGATGGGTGCCTCAGGAAAACCCCTATGCTCGTATTGGAATCAGGCTTTTGAGGACACATGCCTGTAACCCATAGCAATGGATCCTATTATGGCCTAGGGTCCTGTCTGGTTCAATCTTCTTCTCTGGGGACATCCATCTATGGTATGAGTGGAGGTCGATTATCAGCTGGTGTCAGACACCCCTTGTTTGTTCCGGGTGACCCACACTATTGGGATGGCCTAAGGGTCGTTGGAGGTTTCTCCTAATTTGTACGATTTTGGACCATGGAATGGGCAGAATTCCCATGGATTGGTAGGCACAGTCCTAATGTGTGGCTCCAGGGGCCCAGCCTGGAGGGTGTGTGGCCCAAGACTTTGAAGACAGAAGTCTGAAAACACAAACTCAGCTTAGGTTTGGGGACGTAGGTATGGCAGGCCCGATCTACAAACCATGAGAAGAGCTCTACAGGATATGAAGAAAGTGCGAGTCTGTGGCGATTGCTCAGGCTTTTGTCTCTGGATTTTGTATCAGTGATGGCCGTGGAATGTCGGGGAGGCCTCATGGGCCATGGACGAATCTTCCTCTCTGAGGATTTGGCCCGATTGCCAATTGCTTTTCGTCAATCTGTGGGATGGGAGGACTCATTTCAGTTTTGTTACCTCAGGTGTCCCACCAAAAGAGGAATTCCAAAGCAAAGCCGTGGGGAAGACTGAAGGGACAACCCGAACTATGGTTAAAGATTGGGGCCTAGGGGCATGGCAAGCCCAATATGCTATCTCTTCATCCAGCCACTGAGTGGCCTTACTTGAGGACTGGGCTCAGCCTGAGGGTCACAATGTGTGTTTGTGACCAATGTGGCCCGGGAGCATGGGCGGGGCCTCATGGGCCACACTGGTTTCAACGACACTGAACGTTGGACAACATGCCAACCACAAGGTTTCTTGCCATGGGGAAGGAGTTCTGATTTCTGCATCACCTTCAACATGGACAGTGATTGGAGATAAGGTCTAGGTTCTGAAACCTGAAAACCGAGATTGGGAAGAGATGACGACCTAAGGCCATGGCGGCTCGATGTGCTCAGTGTGCGGCCAGCTGTCTGGGAGGGGCCAGGGGGTCCAGGCTCAGGCTGTGTCAGAAAGGGCATTAGTGCCCTGGTCAGCCTATGTATTTGGGGTACAGCCAAGGTCGGTGGAGGTTGATCCTCATTTGGGGTTACTGGGTAGCCCCAGAGGACAATGTTTTTTATCTGGAGGGCAGGCAGAGTGCTGCATTTTAGTTCTGGATTGCCAAACTGGAGGCCTTGTGGGCCAGTAGTCTGACGACAAAAGTCTGAGAACACAAGCTAGGCTTAGGTTTCTGGGTGAGGCCATGGCAGGCACAATCTACAGACCTGAATCGAGATCTCGTGCATCTGAAATCAGGGCGAGGATCAGACGATCGCTCAGGTTGGAGTTTCTGTCCCTGATGGCCCCTTCATGAATGGGGGGGCATCACGAGGCCATGGGGGTTTTCCCATGATGGGAGTTGTGAGAAGCTCCAAACTGCAGAGAGTCTTCGGCAGGACAATTGAGACCTGTTGTTTGGCTCCAGGCCAATGATTCTGAGCAGGGTTCTAAGGATGGATGGCTGGGTAGCCCACCTCGCATTCCAATTGTCTCCTAGCAACAAGACAGTTTAGATCTCCTGGATCTGTGGGGAGCTACCGAGGATGCTGAGTTGAAATGCACACCCCTGGGGATGGGTCCGAATGTGCTTTTGTGTCTATGGAGACCTTGGAATGAAGCGGTGGCACTGGGGCCCTAAAGGGTTCTCCTAAACAGAGGCTTTGACACAGCTCCAACGTGCAAGTTTCCCATGTGTAGATGAGTTGTTTTCTGATGGGTGAAACAAGAAACAGCTATATGCTGCTTTTGAAATCCAGGCCTCTGAGGAGAGATGCCTGGAAACCAAAGCAATGGATCTGATTAGTCCCTAGGGGCCTGTTCTTTCCTTTTTACCTCTGAGGACATCTTTCTATGGGTCTGAGTGCAGGTAGGGGCTCATTTGGGCTCCGATTGCCCCTGTTTTTCCTGGGAAGCTACCACTATTGAGATATATGAGGGACTTTGGAGGTTTATCCTATTAGAAGGGTTGTGGCCATTGGAATGGGCACACACAATTCCCTTGGAGAGGGCAAGTACAGTCCTCAGGTTTGGCTCCAGTGGCCTGAGCCTGTAGGTTGTGTAGTCCAGCCCTTTTTGGACAGTTGTCTGAAAACACAAACTCGGCTTATGTTTCAGGTCATAGGTATGGCAGGACTGATCTACAGACCATGAGGAGAACTCTTCGGGATTTGAAAGAAGGGCGAGTGTGAGGCTCCTGCTCAAGTTTTTGTCTCGGGATATCGTGTCACTCATGGTCGTGGAATTTCTGGGTGACTTCATGGGAAATGGACGAGTCTTACTCTCTGGTGGTTTGGCCCCGTCCAAAGAGTTTGGGTTCATTCTGTGGGCTGGAAGAAGTCCGTTTTATTTTGTTGTTGTTGTTGTTGTTGTTTTCTTTTTTAACCTCAGGTGTCCCACCAAATGAGGGATTTCAGAGTAGAGCCCTAGGAGGGGCGACTGGACAATCAGAAATCTGGTTAAAAATTGGGGCCTAGGGACATGTCAAGCCCATTATGACATCTAATGGTCCAGCCACTGAGAGGACTTACTAGAGGACAGGACTCATGCTGAGGGTCACAATGCGTGTGTATGCCCTCGTCGCACTCAAGAATGGGCGGGGCCTCAGGGTTTCTCCTACACTGATCATTGGAAAACGTGCCAACCACAAGGGTTCTTGCCATGGGTAAGGAGGAGTTCTGATTTCTGCATCAGACTCACCCCTGTGCAGTGATTGGAGATAAGGTCTCGGTTCTGAAGCCTGAAAACTGAGGTAGGGAAGAGATGATGACCTAAGGCCATGGCGGGTTTTATGTGCTCAGTGTGCGGTCAGCTTTCTGGGTGTTGGTCAGGAGGTCCGGGCTCAGGATGTGTTCGACAGTGCATGAGTGCCCAGGTTAGACTATATAATTTGGGTAAAGTCGAGTGCTGTGTAGGTTTACCCTCATTTAAGGTGCCTGGGCAGCTCATGAGGCAGTAATTTTTTTTTTTTTCTAGAGGGCAGGCAGAGTGCTGCATTGTGGTCCGGAATTGCCAAACTTGAGGGCTTTGGGGCCAGGAGTGTGAGGATGGAAGTCTGAGAAGACAAGCTAGACTTGGGTTTCAGGGCGAGGGCACGGCATGTACCCCCTGCAGTTCTGAACCAATATCTCATGCATCTGAAGTTAGGGCGAGGATCAGACGTTGGCTCAGGTGGGAGTTTCTGAGCATGACGGCCGCTTCATGAAGGGAGCGGTATCTCGAGACCATTGAGGTTTTCCCACGTTGGGAGTTGTGGGATGCCCCCTTCCAGGATTCCTTCTTCCGGACAATTGAGACCTGTTGGACAGCTCCAGGACATCCCATATGGAATGACTCCAGAGCACCGTTCGCGGATGGATGCCTGGGAAGCCCGCCTCGCATTCCAATTGTCTCCTAGCAACAAGACAGTTTAGATCTGATGGCTCTGCGGGAGCAACCGGGGTGGCTGAGTTGAAATGGACTTTCCTGAGGATGTGTCCTAATGTGTTTTTGTGTCCATGAGGGCCTTGGAATGGGGCGGTGGCACCGGCAACCTGAAGTACTCTCCTAAGCTTTGGACATGGCTCCCATGCACAGGTTTCCTTGTGGAGACGAGATGAGTTCTGATGGGTGCCTCAGGAAAACCCCTATGCTCGTATTGGAATCAGGGTTTTGAGGACACATGCCTGTAACCCATAGCAATGGATCCTATTATGGCCTAGGGTCCTGTCTGGTTCAATCTTCTTCTCTGGGGACATCCATCTATGGTATGAGTGGAGGTCGATTATCAGCTGGTGTCAGACACCCCTTGTTTGTTCCGGGTGACCCACACTATTGGGATGGCCTAAGGGTCGTTGGAGGTTTCTCCTAATTTGTACGATTTTGGACCATGGAATGGGCAGAATTCCCATGGATTGGTAGGCACAGTCCTAATGTGTGGCTCCAGGGGCCCAGGCTGGAGGGTGTGTGGCCCAAGACTTTGAGGAAAAAAGTCTGAAAACACAAACTCAGCTTAGGTTTGGGGACGTAGGTATGGCAGGCCCGATCTACAAACCATGAGAAGAACTCTACAGGATATGAAGAAAGTGCGAGTCTGTGGCGATTGCTCAGGCTTTTGTCTCTGGATTTTGTATCAGTGATGGCCGTGGAATGTCGGGGAGGCCTCATGGGCCATGGACGAATCTTCCTCTCTGAGGATTTGGCCCGATTCCCAATTGCTTTTCGTCAATCTGTAGGATGGGAGGACTCATTTCAGTTTTGTTACCTCAGGTGTCCCACCAATAGAGGAATTCCAAAGCAAAGCCGTGGGGAAGACTGAAGGGACAACCCGAACTATGGTTAAAGATTGGGGCCTAGGGGCATGGCAAGCCCAATATGCTATCTCTTCATCCAGCCACTGAGTGGCCTTACTTGAGGACTGGGCTCAGCCTGAGGGTCACAATGTGTGTTTGTGACCAATGTGGCCCGGGAGCATGGGCGGGGCCTCATGGGCCACACTGGTTTCAACGACACTGAACGTTGGACAACATGCCAACCACAAGGTTTCTTGCCATGGGGAAGGAGTTCTGATTTCTGCATCACCTTCAACATGGACAGTGATTGGAGATAAGGTCTAGGTTCTGAAACCTGAAAACCGAGGTTGGGAAGAGATGACGACCTAAGGCCATGGCGGCTTGATGTGCTCAGTGTGCGGCCAGCTGTCTGGGAGGGGCCAGGGGGTCCAGGCTCAGGCTGTGTCAGAAAGAGCATTAGTGCCCTGGTCAGCCTATGTATTTGGGGTACAGCCAAGGTCGGTGGAGGTTGATCCTCATTTGGGGTTACTGGGTAGCCCCAGAGGACAATGTTTTTTATCTGGAGGGCAGGCAGAGTGCTGCATTTTAGTTCTGGATTGCCAAACTGGAGGCCTTGTGGGCCAGTAGTCTGACGACAAAAGTCTGAGAACACAAGCTAGGCTTAGGTTTCTGGGTGAGGCCATGGCAGGCACAATCTACAGACCTGAATCGAGATCTCGTGCATCTGAAGTCAGGGCGAGGATCAGACGATCGCTCAGGTTGGAGTTTCTGTCCCTGATGGCCCCTTCATGAATGGGGGGGCATCACGAGGCCATGGGGGTTTTCCCATGATGGGAGTTGTGAGAAGCTCCAAACTGCAGAGAGTCTTCGGCAGGACAATTGAGACCTGTTGTTTGGCTCCAGGCCAATGATTCTGAGCAGGGTTCTAAGGATGGATGGCTGGGTAGCCCACCTCGCATTCCAATTGTCTCCTAGCAACAAGACAGTTTAGATCTCCTGGATCTGTGGGGAGCTACCGAGGATGCTGAGTTGAAATGCACACCCCTGGGGATGGGTCCGAATGTGCTTTTGTGTCTTTGGAGACCTTGGGATGAAGCGGTGGCACTGGGGCCCTAAAGGGTTCTCCTAAACAGAGGCTTTGACACAGCTCCAACGTGCAAGTTTCCCATATGTAGATGAGATGTTTTCTGATGGGTGAAACAAGAAACAGCTATATGCTGCTTTTGAAATCCAGGCCTCTGAGGAGAGATGCCTGGAAACCAAAGCAATGGATCTGATTATTGCCTAGGGGCCTGTTCTTTCCTTTTTACCTCTGAGGACATCTGTCTATGGGTCTGAGTGCAGGTAGGGGCTCATTTGGGCTCCGATTGCCCCTGTTTTTCCTGGGAAGCTACCACTATTGAGATATATCAGGGACTTTGGAGGTTTATACTATTAGAAGGGTTGTGGCCATTGGAATGGGCACACACGATTCCCTTGGAGAGGGCAAGTACAGTCCTCAGGTTTGGCTCCAGGGGCCTGAGCCTGTAGGTTGTGTAGTCCAGCCCTTTTTGGACAGTTGTCTGAAAACACAAACTCGGCTTATGTTTCAGGTCATAGGTATGGCAGGACTGATCTACAGACCATGAGGAGAACTTTTTGGGATTTGAGGGAAGGGCGAGTGTGAGGCTCCTGCTCAAGTTTTTGTCTCGGGATATCGTGTCACTCATGGTCGTGGAATTTCTGGGTGACTTCATGGGAAATGGACGAGTCTTACTCTCTGGTGGTTTGGCCCCGTCCAAAGAGTTTGGGGTCATTCTGTGGGCTGGAAGAAGTCCGTTTTATTTTGTTGTTGTTGTTGTTTTCTTTTTTAACCTCAGGTGTCCCACCAAATGAGGGATTCCAGAGTAGAGCCCTGGGGAGGGGCGACTGGACCATCAGAAATTTGGTTAAAAATTGGGGCCTAGGGACATGTCAAGCCCATTATGACATCTAATGGTCCAGCCACTGAGAGGACTTACTAGAGGACAGGACTCATGCTGAGGGTCACAATGCGTGTGTATGCCCTCGTCGCACTCAAGAATGGGCGGGGCCTCAGGGTTTCTCCTACACTGATCGTTGGACAACGTGCCAACCACAAGGGTTCTTGCCATGGGTAAGGAGGAGTTCTGATTTCTGCATCAGACTCACCCCTGGGCAGTGATTGGAGATAAGGTCTCGGTTCTGAAGCCTGAAAACTGAGGTAGGGAAGAGATGATGACCTAAGGCCATGGCGGGTTTTATGTGCTCAGTGTGCGGTCAGCTTTCTGGGTGTTGGTCAGGAGGTCCGGGCTCAGGATGTGTTCGACAGTGCATTAGTGCCCAGGTTAAACTATATAATTTGGGTAAAGTCGAGTGCTGTGTAGGTTTACCCTCATTTAAGGTGCCTGGGCAGCTCATGAGGCAGTAATTTTTTTTTTCTAGAGGGCAGGCAGAGTGCTGCATTGTGGGTCCGGAATTGCCAAACTTGAGGGCTTTGGGGCCAGGAGTGTGAGGATGGAAGTCTGAGAAGACAAGCTAGACTTGGGTTTCAGGGCGAGGGCACGGCAGGTACCCCCTGCAGATCTGAACCAATATCTCATGCATCTGAAGTCAGGGCGAGGATCAGACGTTGGCTCAGGTGGGAGTTTCTGAGCATGACGGCCGCTTCATGAAGGGAGCGGAATCTCGAGACCATTGAGGTTTTCCCACGTTGGGAGTTGTGGGATGCCCCCTTCCAGGATTCCTTCTTCCGGACAATTGAGACCTGTTGGACAGCTCCAGGACATCCCATATGGAATGACTCCAGAGCACCGTTCGCGGATGGATGCCTGGGAAGCCCGCCTCGCATTCCAATTTTCTCCTAGCAACAAGACAGTTTAGATCTGATGGCTCTGCGGGAGCAACCTCGGTGGCTGAGTTGAAATGGACTTTCCTGAGGATGTGTCCTAATGTGTTTTTGTGTCCATGAGGGCCTTGGAATGGGGCGGTGGCACCGGCAACCTGAAGTACTTTCCTAAGCTTTGGACATGGCTCCCATGCACAGGTTTACTTGTGGAGACGAGATGAGTTCTGATGGGTGCCTCAGGAAAACCCCTATGCTCGTATTGGAATCAGGCTTTTGAGGACACATGCCTGTAACCCATAGCAATGGATCCTATTATGGCCTAGGGTCCTGTCTGGTTCAATCTTCTTCTCTGGGGACATCCATCTATGGTATGAGTGGAGGTCGATTATCAGCTGGTGTCAGACACCCCTTGTTTGTTCCGGGTGACCCACACTATTGGGATGGCCTAAGGGTCGTTGGAGGTTTCTCCTAATTTGTACGATTTTGGACCATGGAATGGGCAGAATTCCCATGGATTGGTAGGCACAGTCCTAATGTGTGGCTCCAGGGGCCCAGCCTGGAGGGTGTGTGGCCCAAGACTTTGAGGACAGAAGTCTGAAAACACAAACTCAGCTTAGGTTTGGGGACGTAGGTATGGCAGGCCCGATCTACAAACCATGAGAAGAGCTCTACAGGATATGAAGAAAGTGCGAGTCTGTGGCGATTGCTCAGGCTTTTGTCTCTGGATTTTGTATCAGTGATGGCCGTGGAATGTCGGGGAGGCCTCATGGGCCATGGACGAATCTTCCTCTCTGAGGATTTGGCCCGATTCCCAATTGCTTTTCGTCAATCTGTGGGATGGGAGGACTCATTTCAGTTTTGTTACCTCAGGTGTCCCACCAAAAGAGGAATTCCAAAGCAAAGCCGTGGGGAAGACTGAAGGGACAATCCGAACTATGGTTAAAGATTGGGGCCTAGGGGCATGGCAAGCCCAATATGCTATCTCTTCATCCAGCCACTGAGTGGCCTTACTTGAGGACTGGGCTCAGCCTGAGGGTCACAATGTGTGTTTGTGACCAATGTGGCCCGCGAGCATGGGCGAGGCCTCATGGGCCACACTGGTTTCAACGACACTGAACGTTGGACAACATGCCAACCACAAGGTTTCTTGCCATGGGGAAGGAGTTCTGATTTCTGCATCACCTTCAACCCTGGGCAGTGATTGGAGATAAGGTCTAGGTTCTGAAACCTGAAAACCGAGGTTGGGAAGAGATGACGACCTAAGGCCATGGCGGCTCGATGTGCTCAGTGTGCGGCCAGCTGTCTGGGAGGGGCCAGGGGGTCCAGGCTCAGGCTGTGTCAGAAAGGGCATTAGTGCCCTGGTCAGCCTATGTATTTGGGGTACAGCCAAGGTCGGTGGAGGTTGATCCTCATTTGGGGTTACTGGGTAGCCCCAGAGGACAATGTTTTTTATCTGGAGGGCAGGCAGAGTGCTGCATTTTAGTTCTGGATTGCCAAACTGGAGGCCTTGTGGGCCAGTAGTCTGACGACAAAAGTCTGAGAACACAAGCTAGGCTTAGGTTTCTGGGTGAGGCCATGGCAGGCACAATCTACAGACCTGAATCGAGATCTCGTGCATCTGAAGTCAGGGCGAGGATCAGACGATCGCTCAGGTTGGAGTTTCTGTCCCTGATGGACCCTTCATGAATGGGGGGGCATCACGAGGCCATGGGGGTTTTCCCATGATGGGAGTTGTGAGAAGCTCCAAACTGCAGAGAGTCTTCGGCAGGACAATTGAGACCTGTTGTTTGGCTCCAGGCCAATGATTCTGAGCAGGGTTCTAAGGATGGATGGCTGGGTAGCCCACCTCGCATTCCAATTGTCTCCTAGCAACAAGACAGTTTAGATCTCCTGGATCTGTGGGGAGCTCCCGAGGATGCTGAGTTGAAATGCACACCCCTGGGGATGGGTCCGAATGTGCTTTTGTGTCTATGGAGACCTTGGAATGAAGCGGTGGCACTGGGGCCCTAAAGGGTTCTCCTAAACAGAGGCTTTGACACAGCTCCAACGTGCAAGTTTCCCATGTGTAGATGAGTTGTTTTCTGATGGGTGAAACAAGAAACAGCTATATGCTGCTTTTGAAATCCAGGCCTCTGAGGAGAGATGCCTGGAAACCAAAGCAATGGATCTGATTAGTCCCTAGGGGCCTGTTCTTTCCTTTTTACCTCTGAGGACATCTTTCTATGGGTCTGAGTGCAGGTAGGGGCTCATTTGGGCTCCGATTGCCCCTGTTTTTCCTGGGAAGCTACCACTATTGAGATATATCAGGGACTTTGGAGGTTTATCCTATTAGAAGGGTTGTGGCCATTGGAATGGGCACACACAATTCCCTTGGAGAGGGCAAGTACAGTCCTCAGGTTTGGCTCCAGTGGCCTGAGCCTGTAGGTTGTGTAGTCCAGCCCTTTTTGGACAGTTGTCTGAAAACACAAACTCGGCTTATGTTTCAGGTCATAGGTATGGCAGGACTGATCTACAGACCATGAGGAGAACTCTTCGGGATTTGAAAGAAGGGCGAGTGTGAGGCTCCTGCTCAAGTTTTTGTCTCGGGATATCGTGTCACTCATGGTCGTGGAATTTCTGGGTGACTTCATGGGAAATGGACGAGTCTTACTCTCTGGTGGTTTGGCCCCGTCCAAAGAGTTTGGGTTCATTCTGTGGGCTGGAAGAAGTCCGTTTTATTTTGTTGTTGTTGTTGTTGTTGTTTTCTTTTTTAACCTCAGGTGTCCCACCAAATGAGGGATTTCAGAGTAGAGCCCTAGGAGGGGCGACTGGACAATCAGAAATCTGGTTAAAAATTGGGGCCTAGGGACATGTCAAGCCCATTATGACATCTAATGGTCCAGCCACTGAGAGGACTTACTAGAGGACAGGACTCATGCTGAGGGTCACAATGCGTGTGTATGCCCTCGTCGCACTCAAGAATGGGCGGGGCCTCAGGGTTTCTCCTACACTGATCGTTGGACAACGTGCCAACCACAAGGGTTCTTGCCATGGGTAAGGAGGAGTTCTGATTTCTGCATCAGACTCACCCCTGGGCAGTGATTGGAGATAAGGTCTCGGTTCTGAAGCCTGAAAACTGAGGTAGGGAAGAGATGATGACCTAAGGCCATGGCGGGTTTTATGTGCTCAGTGTGCGGTCAGCTTTCTGGGTGTTGGTCAGGAGGTCCGGGCTCAGGATGTGTTCGACAGTGCATTAGTGCCCAGGTTAAACTATATAATTTGGGTAAAGTCGAGTGCTGTGTAAGTTTACCCTCATTTAAGGTGCCTGGGCAGCTCATGAGGCAGTAATTTTTTTTTTCTAGAGGGCAGGCAGAGTGCTGCATTGTGGGTCCGGAATTGCCAAACTTGAGGGCTTTGGGGCCAGGAGTGTGAGGATGGAAGTCTGAGAAGACAAGCTAGACTTGGGTTTCAGGGCGAGGGCAGGCAGGTACCCCCTGCAGATCTGAACCAATATCTCATGCATCTGAAGTCAGGGCGAGGATCAGACGTTGGCTCAGGTGGGAGTTTCTGAGCATGACGGCCGCTTCATGAAGGGAGCGGAATCTCGAGACCATTGAGGTTTTCCCACGTTGGGAGTTGTGGGATGCCCCCTTCCAGGATTCCTTCTTCCGGACAATTGAGACCTGTTGGACAGCTCCAGGACATCCCATATGGAATGACTCCAGAGCACCGTTCGCGGATGGATGCCTGGGAAGCCCGCCTCGCATTCCAATTTTCTCCTAGCAACAAGACAGTTTAGATCTGATGGCTCTGCGGGAGCAACCGGGGTGGCGGAGTTGAAATGGACTTTCCTGAGGATGTGTCCTAATGTGTTTTTGTGTCCATGAGGGCCTTGGAATGGGGCGGTGGCACCGGCAACCTGAAGTACTCTCCTAAGCTTTGGACATGGCTCCCATGCACAGGTTTCCTTGTGGAGACGAGATGAGTTCTGATGGGTGCCTCAGGAAAACCCCTATGCTCGTATTGGAATCAGGGTTTTGAGGACACATGCCTGTAACCCATAGCAATGGATCCTATTATGGCCTAGGGTCCTGTCTGGTTCAATCTTCTTCTCTGGGGACATCCATCTATGGTATGAGTGGAGGTCGATTATCAGCTGGTGTCAGACACCCCTTGTTTGTTCCGGGTGACCCACACTATTGGGATGGCCTAAGGGTCGTTGGAGGTTTCTCCTAATTTGTACGATTTTGGACCATGGAATGGGCAGAATTCCCATGGATTGGTAGGCACAGTCCTAATGTGTGGCTCCAGGGGCCCAGCCTGGAGGGTGTGTGGCCCAAGACTTTGAGGACAGAAGTCTGAAAACACAAACTCAGCTTAGGTTTGGGGACGTAGGTATGGCAGGCCCGATCTACAAACCATGAGAAGAGCTCTACAGGATATGAAGAAAGTGCGAGTCTGTGGCGATTGCTCAGGCTTTTGTCTCTGGATTTTGTATCAGTGATGGCCGTGGAATGTCGGGGAGGCCTCATGGGCCATGGACGAATCTTCCTCTCTGAGGATTTGGCCCGATTCCCAATTGCTTTTCGTCAATCTGTGGGATGGGAGGACTCATTTCAGTTTTGTTACCTCAGGTGTCCCACCAAAAGAGGAATTCCAAAGCAAAGCCGTGGGGAAGACTGAAGGGACAATCCGAACTATGGTTAAAGATTGGGGCCTAGGGGCATGGCAAGCCCAATATGCTATCTCTTCATCCAGCCACTGAGTGGCCTTACTTGAGGACTGGGCTCAGCCTGAGGGTCACAATGTGTGTTTGTGACCAATGTGGCCCGCGAGCATGGGCGAGGCCTCATGGGCCACACTGGTTTCAACGACACTGAACGTTGGACAACATGCCAACCACAAGGTTTCTTGCCATGGGGAAGGAGTTCTGATTTCTGCATCACCTTCAACCCTGGGCAGTGATTGGAGATAAGGTCTAGGTTCTGAAACCTGAAAACCGAGGTTGGGAAGAGATGACGACCTAAGGCCATGGCGGCTCGATGTGCTCAGTGTGCGGCCAGCTGTCTGGGAGGGGCCAGGGGGTCCAGGCTCAGGCTGTGTCAGAAAGGGCATTAGTGCCCTGGTCAGCCTATGTATTTGGGGTACAGCCAAGGTCGGTGGAGGTTGATCCTCATTTGGGGTTACTGGGTAGCCCCAGAGGACAATGTTTTTTATCTGGAGGGCAGGCAGAGTGCTGCATTTTAGTTCTGGATTGCCAAACTGGAGGCCTTGTGGGCCAGTAGTCTGACGACAAAAGTCTGAGAACACAAGCTAGGCTTAGGTTTCTGGGTGAGGCCATGGCAGGCACAATCTACAGACCTGAATCGAGATCTCGTGCATCTGAAGTCAGGGCGAGGATCAGACGATCGCTCAGGTTGGAGTTTCTGTCCCTGATGGACCCTTCATGAATGGGGGGGCATCACGAGGCCATGGGGGTTTTCCCATGATGGGAGTTGTGAGAAGCTCCAAACTGCAGAGAGTCTTCGGCAGGACAATTGAGACCTGTTGTTTGGCTCCAGGCCAATGATTCTGAGCAGGGTTCTAAGGATGGATGGCTGGGTAGCCCACCTCGCATTCCAATTGTCTCCTAGCAACAAGACAGTTTAGATCTCCTGGATCTGTGGGGAGCTACCGAGGATGCTGAGTTGAAATGCACACCCCTGGGGATGGGTCCGAATGTGCTTTTGTGTCTTTGGAGACCTTGGGATGAAGCGGTGGCACTGGGGCCCTAAAGGGTTCTCCTAAACAGAGGCTTTGACACAGCTCCAACGTGCAAGTTTCCCATATGTAGATGAGATGTTTTCTGATGGGTGAAACAAGAAACAGCTATATGCTGCTTTTGAAATCCAGGCCTCTGAGGAGAGATTCCTGGAAACCAAAGCAATGGATCTGATTATTGCCTAGGGGCCTGTACTTTCCTTTTTACCTCTGAGGACATCTGTCTATGGGTCTGAGTGCAGGTAGGGGCTCATTTGGGCTCCGATTGCCCCTGTTTTTCCTGGGAAGCTACCACTATTGAGATATATCAGGGACTTTGGAGGTTTATCCTATTAGAAGGGTTGTAGCTATTGGAATGGGCACACACAATTCCCTTGGAGAGGGCAAGTACAGTCCTCAGGTTTGGCTCCAGGGGCCTGAGCCTGTAGGTTGTGTAGTCCAGCCCTTTTTGGACAGTTGTCTGAAAACACAAACTCGGCTTATGTTTCAGGTCATAGGTATGGCAGGACTGATCTACAGACCATGAGGAGAACTTTTTGGGATTTGAGGGAAGGGCGAGTGTGAGGCTCCTGCTCAAGTTTTTGTCTCGGGATATCGTGTCACTCATGGTCGTGGAATTTCTGGGTGACTTCATGGGAAATGGACGAGTCTTACTCTCTGGTGGTTTGGCCCCGTCCAAAGAGTTTGGGGTCATTCTGTGGGCTGGAAGAAGTCCGTTTTATTTTGTTGTTGTTGTTGTTTTCTTTTTTAATCTCAGGTGTCCCACCAAATGAGGGATTCCAGAGTAGAGCCCTGGGGAGGGGCGACTGGACCATCAGAAATTTGGTTAAAAATTGGGGCCTAGGGACATGTCAAGCCCATTATGACATCTAATGGTCCAGCCACTGAGAGGACTTACTAGAGGACAGGACTCATGCTGAGGGTCACAATGCGTGTGTATGCCCTCGTCGCACTCAAGAATGGGCGGGGCCTCAGGGTTTCTCCTACACTGATCGTTGGACAACGTGCCAACCACAAGGATTCTTGCCATGGGTAAGGAGGAGTTCTGATTTCTGCATCAGACTCACCCCTGGGCAGTGATTGGAGATAAGGTCTCGGTTCTGAAGCCTGAAAACTGAGGTAGGGAAGAGATGATGACCTAAGGCCATGGCGGGTTTTATGTGCTCAGTGTGCGGTCAGCTTTCTGGGTGTTGGTCAGGAGGTCCGGGCTCAGGATGTGTTCGACAGTGCATTAGTGCCCAGGTTAAACTATATAATTTGGGTAAAGTCGAGTGCTGTGTAGGTTTACCCTCATTTAAGGTGCCTGGGCAGCTCATGAGGCAGTAATTTTTTTTTTCTAGAGGGCAGGCAGAGTGCTGCATTGTGGGTCCGGAATTGCCAAACTTGAGGGCTTTGGGGCCAGGAGTGTGAGGATGGAAGTCTGAGAAGACAAGCTAGACTTGGGTTTCAGGGCGAGGGCACGGCAGGTACCCCCTGCAGATCTGAACCAATATCTCATGCATCTGAAGTCAGGGCGAGGATCAGACGTTGGCTCAGGTGGGAGTTTCTGAGCATGACGGCCGCTTCATGAAGGGAGCGGAATCTCGAGACCATTGAGGTTTTCCCACGTTGGGAGTTGTGGGATGCCCCCTTCCAGGATTCCTTCTTCCGGACAATTGAGACCTGTTGGACAGCTCCAGGACATCCCATATGGAATGACTCCAGAGCACCGTTCGCGGATGGATGCCTGGGAAGCCCGCCTCGCATTCCAATTTTCTCCTAGCAACAAGACAGTTTAGATCTGATGGCTCTGCGGGAGCAACCTCGGTGGCTGAGTTGAAATGGACTTTCCTGAGGATGTGTCCTAATGTGTTTTTGTGTCCATGAGGGCCTTGGAATGGGGCGGTGGCACCGGCAACCTGAAGTACTTTCCTAAGCTTTGGACATGGCTCCCATGCACAGGTTTACTTGTGGAGACGAGATGAGTTCTGATGGGTGCCTCAGGAAAACCCCTATGCTCGTATTGGAATCAGGCTTTTGAGGACACATGCCTGTAACCCATAGCAATGGATCCTATTATGGCCTAGGGTCCTGTCTGGTTCAATCTTCTTCTCTGGGGACATCCATCTATGGTATGAGTGGAGGTCGATTATCAGCTGGTGTCAGACACCCCTTGTTTGTTCCGGGTGACCCACACTATTGGGATGGCCTAAGGGTCGTTGGAGGTTTCTCCTAATTTGTACGATTTTGGACCATGGAATGGGCAGAATTCCCATGGATTGGTAGGCACAGTCCTAATGTGTGGCTCCAGGGGCCCAGCCTGGAGGGTGTGTGGCCCAAGACTTTGAAGACAGAAGTCTGAAAACACAAACTCAGCTTAGGTTTGGGGACGTAGGTATGGCAGGCCCGATCTACAAACCATGAGAAGAGCTCTACAGGATATGAAGAAAGTGCGAGTCTGTGGCGATTGCTCAGGCTTTTGTCTCTGGATTTTGTATCAGTGATGGCCGTGGAATGTCGGGGAGGCCTCATGGGCCATGGACGAATCTTCCTCTCTGAGGATTTGGCCCGATTGCCAATTGCTTTTCGTCAATCTGTGGGATGGGAGGACTCATTTCAGTTTTGTTACCTCAGCTGTCCCACCAAAGGAGGAATTCCAAAGCAAAGCCGTGGGGAAGACTGAAGGGACAACCCGAACTATGGTTAAAGATTGGGGCCTAGGGGCATGGCAAGCCCAATATGCTATCTCTTCATCCAGCCACTGAGTGGCCTTACTTGAGGACTGGGCTCAGCCTGAGGGTCACAATGTGTGTTTGTGACCAATGTGGCCCGCGAGCATGGGCGGGGCCTCATGGGCCACACTGGTTTCAACGACACTGAACGTTGGACAACATGCCAACCACAAGGTTTCTTGCCATGGGGAAGGAGTTCTGATTTCTGCATCACCTTCAACCCTGGGCAGTGATTGGAGATAAGGTCTAGGTTCTGAAACCTGAAAACCGAGGTTGGGAAGAGATGACGACCTAAGGCCATGGCGGCTCGATGTGCTCAGTGTGCGGCCAGCTGTCTGGGAGGGGCCAGGGGGTCCAGGCTCAGGCTGTGTCAGAAAGGGCATTAGTGCCCTGGTCAGCCTATGTATTTGGGGTACAGCCAAGGTCGGTGGAGGTTGATCCTCATTTGGGGTTACTGGGTAGCCCCAGAGGACAATGTTTTTTATCTGGAGGGCAGGCAGAGTGCTGCATTTTAGTTCTGGATTGCCAAACTGGAGGCCTTGTGGGCCAGTAGTCTGACGACAAAAGTCTGAGAACACAAGCTAGGCTTAGGTTTCTGGGTGAGGCCATGGCAGGCACAATCTACAGACCTGAATCGAGATCTCGTGCATCTGAAGTCAGGGCGAGGATCAGACGATCGCTCAGGTTGGAGTTTCTGTCCCTGATGGCCCCTTCATGAATGGGGGGGCATCACGAGGCCATGGGGGTTTTCCCATGATGGGAGTTGTGAGAAGCTCCAAACTGCAGAGAGTCTTCGGCAGGACAATTGAGACCTGTTGTTTGGCTCCAGGCCAATGATTCTGAGCAGGGTTCTAAGGATGGATGGCTGGGTAGCCCACCTCGCATTCCAATTGTCTCCTAGCAACAAGACAGTTTAGATCTCCTGGATCTGTGGGGAGCTACCGAGGATGCTGAGTTGAAATGCACACCCCTGGGGATGGGTCCGAATGTGGTTTTGTGTCTATGGAGACCTTGGAATGAAGCGGTGGCACTGGGGCCCTAAAGGGTTCTCCTAAACAGAGGCTTTGACACAGCTCCAACGTGCAAGTTTCCCATGTGTAGATGAGTTGTTTTCTGATGGGTGAAACAAGAAACAGCTATATGCTGCTTTTGAAATCCAGGCCTCTGAGGAGAGATGCCTGGAAACCAAAGCAATGGATCTGATTAGTCCCTAGGGGCCTGTTCTTTCCTTTTTACCTCTGAGGACATCTTTCTATGGGTCTGAGTGCAGGTAGGGGCTCATTTGGGCTCCGATTGCCCCTGTTTTTCCTGGGAAGCTACCACTATTGAGATATATCAGGGACTTTGGAGGTTTATCCTATTAGAAGGGTTGTGGCCATTGGAATGGGCACACACAATTCCCTTGGAGAGGGCAAGTACAGTCCTCAGGTTTGGCTCCAGTGGCCTGAGCCTGTAGGTTGTGTAGTCCAGCCCTTTTTGGACAGTTGTCTGAAAACACAAACTCGGCTTATGTTTCAGGTCATAGGTATGGCAGGACTGATCTACAGACCATGAGGAGAACTCTTCGGGATTTGAAAGAAGGGCGAGTGTGAGGCTCCTGCTCAAGTTTTTGTCTCGGGATATCGTGTCACTCATGGTCGTGGAATTTCTGGGTGACTTCATGGGAAATGGACGAGTCTTACTCTCTGGTGGTTTGGCCCCGTCCAAAGAGTTTGGGTTCATTCTGTGGGCTGGAAGAAGTCCGTTTTATTTTGTTGTTGTTGTTGTTGTTGTTTTCTTTTTTAACCTCAGGTGTCCCACCAAATGAGGGATTTCAGAGTAGAGCCCTAGGAGGGGCGACTGGACAATCAGAAATCTGGTTAAAAATTGGGGCCTAGGGACATGTCAAGCCCATTATGACATCTAATGGTCCAGCCACTGAGAGGACTTACTAGAGGACAGGACTCATGCTGAGGGTCACAATGCGTGTGTATGCCCTCGTCGCACTCAAGAATGGGCGGGGCCTCAGGGTTTCTCCTACACTGATCATTGGAAAACGTGCCAACCACAAGGGTTCTTGCCATGGGTAAGGAGGAGTTCTGATTTCTGCATCAGACTCACCCCTGTGCAGTGATTGGAGATAAGGTCTCGGTTCTGAAGCCTGAAAACTGAGGTAGGGAAGAGATGATGACCTAAGGCCATGGCGGGTTTTATGTGCTCAGTGTGCGGTCAGCTTTCTGGGTGTTGGTCAGGAGGTCCGGGCTCAGGATGTGTTCGACAGTGCATGAGTGCCCAGGTTAGACTATATAATTTGGGTAAAGTCGAGTGCTGTGTAGGTTTACCCTCATTTAAGGTGCCTGGGCAGCTCATGAGGCAGTAATTTTTTTTTTTTTTCTAGAGGGCAGGCAGAGTGCTGCATTGTGGTCCGGAATTGCCAAACTTGAGGGCTTTGGGGCCAGGAGTGTGAGGATGGAAGTCTGAGAAGACAAGCTAGACTTGGGTTTCAGGGCGAGGGCACGGCAGGTACCCCCTGCAGTTCTGAACCAATATCTCATGCATCTGAAGTTAGGGCGAGGATCAGACGTTGGCTCAGGTGGGAGTTTCTGAGCATGACGGCCGCTTCATGAAGGGAGCGGTATCTCGAGACCATTGAGGTTTTCCCACGTTGGGAGTTGTGGGATGCCCCCTTCCAGGATTCCTTCTTCCGGACAATTGAGACCTGTTGGACAGCTCCAGGACATCCCATATGGAATGACTCCAGAGCACCGTTCGCGGATGGATGCCTGGGAAGCCCGCCTCGCATTCCAATTGTCTCCTAGCAACAAGACAGTTTAGATCTGATGGCTCTGCGGGAGCAACCTCGGTGGCTGAGTTGAAATGGACTTTCCTGAGGATGTGTCCTAATGTGTTTTTGTGTCCATGAGGGCCTTGGAATGGGGCGGTGGCACCGGCAACCTGAAGTACTCTCCTAAGCTTTGGACATGGCTCCCATGCACAGGTTTCCTTGTGGAGACGAGATGAGTTCTGATGGGTGCCTCAGGAAAACCCCTATGCTCGTATTGGAATCAGGGTTTTGAGGACACATGCCTGTAACCCATAGCAATGGATCCTATTATGGCCTAGGGTCCTGTCTGGTTCAATCTTCTTCTCTGGGGACATCCATCTATGGTATGAGTGGAGGTCGATTATCAGCTGGTGTCAGACACCCCTTGTTTGTTCCGGGTGACCCACACTATTGGGATGGCCTAAGGGTCGTTGGAGGTTTCTCCTAATTTGTACGATTTTGGACCATGGAATGGGCAGAATTCCCATGGATTGGTAGGCACAGTCCTAATGTGTGGCTCCAGGGGCCCAGGCTGGAGGGTGTGTGGCCCAAGACTTTGAGGACAGAAGTCTGAAAACACAAACTCAGCTTAGGTTTGGGGACGTAGGTATGGCAGGCCCGATCTACAAACCATGAGAAGAACTCTACAGGATATGAAGAAAGTGCGAGTCTGTGGCGATTGCTCAGGCTTTTGTCTCTGGATTTTGTATCAGTGATGGCCGTGGAATGTCGGGGAGGCCTCATGGGCCATGGACGAATCTTCCTCTCTGAGGATTTGGCCCGATTCCCAATTGCTTTTCGTCAATCTGTAGGATGGGAGGACTCATTTCAGTTTTGTTACCTCAGGTGTCCCACCAATAGAGGAATTCCAAAGCAAAGCCGTGGGGAAGACTGAAGGGACAATCCGAACTATGGTTAAAAATTGGGGCCTAGGGGCATGGCAAGCCCAATATGCTATCTCTTCATCCAGCCACTGAGTGGCCTTACTTGAGGACTGGGCTCAGCCTGAGGGTCACAATGTGTGTTTGTGACCAATGTGGCCCGCGAGCATGGGCGGGGCCTCATGGGCCACACTGGTTTCAACGACACTGAACGTTGGACAACATGCCAACCACAAGGTTTCTTGCCATGGGGAAGGAGTTCTGATTTCTGCATCACCTTCAACATGGACAGTGATTGGAGATAAGGTCTAGGTTCTGAAACCTGAAAACCGAGGTTGGGAAGAGATGACGACCTAAGGCCATGGCGGCTCGATGTGCTCAGTGTGCGGCCAGCTGTCTGGGAGGGGCCAGGGGGTCCAGGCTCAGGCTGTGTCAGAAAGGGCATTAGTGCCCTGGTCAGCCTATGTATTTGGGGTACAGCCAAGGTCGGTGGAGGTTGATCCTCATTTGGGGTTACTGGGTAGCCCCAGAGGACAATGTTTTTTATCTGGAGGGCAGGCAGAGTGCTGCATTTTAGTTCTGGATTGCCAAACTGGAGGCCTTGTGGGCCAGTAGTCTGACGACAAAAGTCTGAGAACACAAGCTAGGCTTAGGTTTCTGGGTGAGGCCATGGCAGGCACAATCTACAGACCTGAATCGAGATCTCGTGCATCTGAAGTCAGGGCGAGGATCAGACGATCGCTCAGGTTGGAGTTTCTGTCCCTGATGGCCCCTTCATGAATGGGGGGGCATCACGAGGCCATGGGGGTTTTCCCATGATGGGAGTTGTGAGAAGCTCCAAACTGCAGAGAGTCTTCGGCAGGACAATTGAGACCTGTTGTTTGGCTCCAGGCCAATGATTCTGAGCAGGGTTCTAAGGATGGATGGCTGGGTAGCCCACCTCGCATTCCAATTGTCTCCTAGCAACAAGACAGTTTAGATCTCCTGGATCTGTGGGGAGCTACCGAGGATGCTGAGTTGAAATGCACACCCCTGGGGATGGGTCCGAATGTGCTTTTGTGTCTTTGGAGACCTTGGGATGAAGCGGTGGCACTGGGGCCCTAAAGGGTTCTCCTAAACAGAGGCTTTGACACAGCTCCAACGTGCAAGTTTCCCATATGTAGATGAGATGTTTTCTGATGGGTGAAACAAGAAACAGCTATATGCTGCTTTTGAAATCCAGGCCTCTGAGGAGAGATGCCTGGAAACCAAAGCAATGGATCTGATTATTGCCTAGGGGCCTGTTCTTTCCTTTTTACCTCTGAGGACATCTGTCTATGGGTCTGAGTGCAGGTAGGGGCTCATTTGGGCTCCGATTGCCCCTGTTTTTCCTGGGAAGCTACCACTATTGAGATATATCAGGGACTTTGGAGGTTTATACTATTAGAAGGGTTGTGGCCATTGGAATGGGCACACACGATTCCCTTGGAGAGGGCAAGTACAGTCCTCAGGTTTGGCTCCAGGGGCCTGAGCCTGTAGGTTGTGTAGTCCAGCCCTTTTTGGACAGTTGTCTGAAAACACAAACTCGGCTTATGTTTCAGGTCATAGGTATGGCAGGACTGATCTACAGACCATGAGGAGAACTTTTTGGGATTTGAGGGAAGGGCGAGTGTGAGGCTCCTGCTCAAGTTTTTGTCTCGGGATATCGTGTCACTCATGGTCGTGGAATTTCTGGGTGACTTCATGGGAAATGGACGAGTCTTACTCTCTGGTGGTTTGGCCCCGTCCAAAGAGTTTGGGGTCATTCTGTGGGCTGGAAGAAGTCCGTTTTATTTTGTTGTTGTTGTTGTTTTCTTTTTTAATCTCAGGTGTCCCACCAAATGAGGGATTCCAGAGTAGAGCCCTGGGGAGGGGCGACTGGACCATCAGAAATTTGGTTAAAAATTGGGGCCTAGGGACATGTCAAGCCCATTATGACATCTAATGGTCCAGCCACTGAGAGGACTTACTAGAGGACAGGACTCATGCTGAGGGTCACAATGCGTGTGTATGCCCTCGTCGCACTCAAGAATGGGCGGGGCCTCAGGGTTTCTCCTACACTGATCGTTGGACAACGTGCCAACCACAAGGGTTCTTGCCATGGGTAAGGAGGAGTTCTGATTTCTGCATCAGACTCACCCCTGGGCAGTGATTGGAGATAAGGTCTCGGTTCTGAAGCCTGAAAACTGAGGTAGGGAAGAGATGATGACCTAAGGCCATGGCGGGTTTTATGTGCTCAGTGTGCGGTCAGCTTTCTGGGTGTTGGTCAGGAGGTCCGGGCTCAGGATGTGTTCGACAGTGCATTAGTGCCCAGGTTAAACTATATAATTTGGGTAAAGTCGAGTGCTGTGTAGGTTTACCCTCATTTAAGGTGCCTGGGCAGCTCATGAGGCAGTAATTTTTTTTTTCTAGAGGGCAGGCAGAGTGCTGCATTGTGGGTCCGGAATTGCCAAACTTGAGGGCTTTGGGGCCAGGAGTGTGAGGATGGAAGTCTGAGAAGACAAGCTAGACTTGGGTTTCAGGGCGAGGGCACGGCAGGTACGCCCTGCAGATCTGAACCAATATCTCATGCATCTGAAGTCAGGGCGAGGATCATACGTTGTCTCAGGTGGGAGTTTCTGAGCATGACGGCCGCTTCATGAAGGGAGCGGAATCTCGAGACCATTGAGGTTTTCCCACGTTGGGAGTTGTGGGATGCCCCCTTCCAGGATTCCTTCTTCCGGACAATTGAGACCTGTTGGACAGCTCCAGGACATCCCATATGGAATGACTCCAGAGCACCGTTCGCGGATGGATGCCTGGGAAGCCCGCCTCGCATTCCAATTGTCTCCTAGCAACAAGACAGTTTAGATCTGATGGCTCTGCGGGAGCAACCTCGGTGGCTGAGTTGAAATGGACTTTCCTGAGGATGTGTCCTAATGTGTTTTTGTGTCCATGAGGGCCTTGGAATGGGGCGGTGGCACCGGCAACCTGAAGTACTTTCCTAAGCTTTGGACATGGCTCCCATGCACAGGTTTCCTTGTGGAGACGAGATGAGTTCTGATGGGTGCCTCAGGAAAACCCCTATGCTCGTATTGGAATCAGGGTTTTGAGGACACATGCCTGTAACCCATAGCAATGGATCCTATTATGGCCTAGGGTCCTGTCTGGTTCAATCTTCTTCTCTGGGGACATCCATCTATGGTATGAGTGGAGGTCGATTATCAGCTGGTGTCAGACACCCCTTGTTTGTTCCGGGTGACCCACACTATTGGGATGGCCTAAGGGTCGTTGGAGGTTTCTCCTAATTTGTACGATTTTGGACCATGGAATGGGCAGAATTCCCATGGATTGGTAGGCACAGTCCTAATGTGTGGCTCCAGGGGCCCAGGCTGGAGGGTGTGTGGCCCAAGATTTTGAGGACAAAAGTCTGAAAACACAAACTCAGCTTAGGTTTGGGGACGTAGGTATGGCAGGCCCGATCTACAAACCATGAGAAGAACTCTACAGGATATGAAGAAAGTGCGAGTCTGTGGCGATTGCTCAGGCTTTTGTCTCTGGATTTTGTATCAGTGATGGCCGTGGAATGTCGGGGAGGCCTCATGGGCCATGGACGAATCTTCCTCTCTGAGGATTTGGCCCGATTCCCAATTGCTTTTCATCAATCTGTGGGATGGGAGGACTCATTTCAGTTTTGTTACCTCAGGTGTCCCACCAAAAGAGGAATTCCAAAGCAAAGCCGTGGGGAAGACTGAAGGGACAATCCGAACTATGGTTAAAGATTGGGGCCTAGGGGCATGGCAAGCCCAATATGCTATCTCTTCATCCAGCCACTGAGTGGCCTTACTTGAGGACTGGGCTCAGCCTGAGGGTCACAATGTGTGTTTGTGACCAATGTGGCCCGCGAGCATGGGCGGGGCCTCATGGGCCACACTGGTTTCAACGACACTGAACGTTGGACAACATGCCAACCACAAGGTTTCTTGCCATGGGGAAGGAGTTCTGATTTCTGCATCACCTTCAACCCTGGGCAGTGATTGGAGATAAGGTCTAGGTTCTGAAACCTGAAAACCGAGGTTGGGAAGAGATGACGACCTAAGGCCATGGCGGCTCGATGTGCTCAGTGTGCGGCCAGCTGTCTGGGAGGGGCCAGGGGGTCCAGGCTCAGGCTGTGTCAGAAAGGGCATTAGTGCCCTGGTCAGCCTATGTATTTGGGGTACAGCCAAGGTCGGTGGAGGTTGATCCTCATTTGGGGTTACTGGGTAGCCCCAGAGGACAATGTTTTTTATCTGGAGGGCAGGCAGAGTGCTGCATTTTAGTTCTGGATTGCCAAACTGGAGGCCTTGTGGGCCAGTAGTCTGACGACAAAAGTCTGAGAACACAAGCTAGGCTTAGGTTTCTGGGTGAGGCCATGGCAGGCACAATCTACAGACCTGAATCGAGATCTCGTGCATCTGAAGTCAGGGCGAGGATCAGACAATCGCTCAGGTTGGAGTTTCTGTCCCTGATGGCCCCTTCATGAATGGGGGGGCATCACGAGGCCATGGGGGTTTTCCCATGATGGGAGTTGTGAGAAGCTCCAAACTGCAGAGAGTCTTCGGCAGGACAATTGAGACCTGTTGTTTGGCTCCAGGCCAATGATTCTGAGCAGGGTTCTAAGGATGGATGGCTGGGTAGCCCACCTCGCATTCCAATTGTCTCCTAGCAACAAGACAGTTTAGATCTCCTGGATCTGTGGGGAGCTACCGAGGATGCTGAGTTGAAATGCACACCCCTGGGGATGGGTCCGAATGTGCTTTTGTGTCTTTGGAGACCTTGGGATGAAGCGGTGGCACTGGGGCCCTAAAGGGTTCTCCTAAACAGAGGCTTTGACACAGCTCCAACGTGCAAGTTTCCCATATGTAGATGAGATGTTTTCTGATGGGTGAAACAAGAAACAGCTATATGCTGCTTTTGAAATCCAGGCCTCTGAGGAGAGATTCCTGGAAACCAAAGCAATGGATCTGATTATTGCCTAGGGGCCTGTACTTTCCTTTTTACCTCTGAGGACATCTGTCTATGGGTCTGAGTGCAGGTAGGGGCTCATTTGGGCTCCGATTGCCCCTGTTTTTCCTGGGAAGCTACCACTATTGAGATATATCAGGGACTTTGGAGGTTTATCCTATTAGAAGGGTTGTAGCTATTGGAATGGGCACACACAATTCCCTTGGAGAGGGCAAGTACAGTCCTCAGGTTTGGCTCCAGGGGCCTGAGCCTGTAGGTTGTGTAGTCCAGCCCTTTTTGGACAGTTGTCTGAAAACACAAACTCGGCTTATGTTTCAGGTCATAGGTATGGCAGGACTGATCTACAGACCATGAGGAGAACTTTTTGGGATTTGAGGGAAGGGCGAGTGTGAGGCTCCTGCTCAAGTTTTTGTCTCGGGATATCGTGTCACTCATGGTCGTGGAATTTCTGGGTGACTTCATGGGAAATGGACGAGTCTTACTCTCTGGTGGTTTGGCCCCGTCCAAAGAGTTTGGGTTCATTCTGTGGGCTGGAAGAAGTCCGTTTTATTTTGTTGTTGTTGTTGTTTTCTTTTTTAACCTCAGGTGTCCCACCAAATGAGGGATTCCAGAGTAGAGCCCTGGGGAGGGGCGACTGGACCATCAGAAATTTGGTTAAAAATTGGGGCCTAGGGACATGTCAAGCCCATTATGACATCTAATGGTCCAGCCACTGAGAGGACTTACTAGAGGACAGGACTCATGCTGAGGGTCACAATGCGTGTGTATGCCCTCGTCGCACTCAAGAATGGGCGGGGCCTCAGGGTTTCTCCTACACTGATCGTTGGACAACGTGCCAACCACAAGGGTTCTTGCCATGGGTAAGGAGGAGTTCTGATTTCTGCATCAGACTCACCCCTGGGCAGTGATTGGAGATAAGGTCTCGGTTCTGAAGCCTGAAAACTGAGGTAGGGAAGAGATGATGACCTAAGGCCATGGCGGGTTTTATGTGCTCAGTGTGCGGTCAGCTTTCTGGGTGTTGGTCAGGAGGTCCGGGCTCAGGATGTGTTCGACAGTGCATGAGTGCCCAGGTTAGACTATATAATTTGGGTAAAGTCGAGTGCTGTGTAGGTTTACCCTCATTTAAGGTGCCTGGGCAGCTCATGAGGCAGTAATTTTTTTTTTTTTTCTAGAGGGCAGGCAGAGTGCTGCATTGTGGTCCGGAATTGCCTAACTTGAGGGCTTTGGGGCCAGGAGTGTGAGGATGGAAGTCTGAGAAGACAAGCTAGACTTGGGTTTCAGGGCGAGGGCACGGCAGGTACGCCCTGCAGATCTGAACCAATATCTCATGCATCTGAAGTCAGGGCGAGGATCATACGTTGTCTCAGGTGGGAGTTTCTGAGCATGACGGCCGCTTCATGAAGGGAGCGGAATCTCGAGACCATTGAGGTTTTCCCACGTTGGGAGTTGTGGGATGCCCCCTTCCAGGATTCCTTCTTCCGGACAATTGAGACCTGTTGGACAGCTCCAGGACATCCCATATGGAATGACTCCAGAGCACCGTTCGCGGATGGATGCCTGGGAAGCCCGCCTCGCATTCCAATTGTCTCCTAGCAACAAGACAGTTTAGATCTGATGGCTCTGCGGGAGCAACCTCGGTGGCTGAGTTGAAATGGACTTTCCTGAGGATGTGTCCTAATGTGTTTTTGTGTCCATGAGGGCCTTGGAATGGGGCGGTGGCACCGGCAACCTGAAGTACTTTCCTAAGCTTTGGACATGGCTCCCATGCACAGGTTTCCTTGTGGAGACGAGATGAGTTCTGATGGGTGCCTCAGGAAAACCCCTATGCTCGTATTGGAATCAGGGTTTTGAGGACACATGCCTGTAACCCATAGCAATGGATCCTATTATGGCCTAGGGTCCTGTCTGGTTCAATCTTCTTCTCTGGGGACATCCATCTATGGTATGAGTGGAGGTCGATTATCAGCTGGTGTCAGACACCCCTTGTTTGTTCCGGGTGACCCACACTATTGGGATGGCCTAAGGGTCGTTGGAGGTTTCTCCTAATTTGTACGATTTTGGACCATGGAATGGGCAGAATTCCCATGGATTGGTAGGCACAGTCCTAATGTGTGGCTCCAGGGGCCCAGGCTGGAGGGTGTGTGGCCCAAGATTTTGAGGACAAAAGTCTGAAAACACAAACTCAGCTTAGGTTTGGGGACGTAGGTATGGCAGGCCCGATCTACAAACCATGAGAAGAACTCTACAGGATATGAAGAAAGTGCGAGTCTGTGGCGATTGCTCAGGCTTTTGTCTCTGGATTTTGTATCAGTGATGGCCGTGGAATGTCGGGGAGGCCTCATGGGCCATGGACGAATCTTCCTCTCTGAGGATTTGGCCCGATTCCCAATTGCTTTTCATCAATCTGTGGGATGGGAGGACTCATTTCAGTTTTGTTACCTCAGGTGTCCCACCAAAAGAGGAATTCCAAAGCAAAGCCGTGGGGAAGACTGAAGGGACAATCCGAACTATGGTTAAAGATTGGGGCCTAGGGGCATGGCAAGCCCAATATGCTATCTCTTCATCCAGCCACTGAGTGGCCTTACTTGAGGACTGGGCTCAGCCTGAGGGTCACAATGTGTGTTTGTGACCAATGTGGCCCGCGAGCATGGGCGGGGCCTCATGGGCCACACTGGTTTC
Organism: Mustela nivalis; assembly: GCF_964662115.1. Taxonomy (NCBI): domain Eukaryota; kingdom Metazoa; phylum Chordata; class Mammalia; order Carnivora; family Mustelidae; genus Mustela; species Mustela nivalis. The sequence goes on along the minus strand of NW_028135565.1, from coordinate 162,839 downwards.
AACGACACTGAACGTTGGACAACATGCCAACCACAAGGTTTCTTGCCATGGGGAAGGAGTTCTGATTTCTGCATCACCTTCAACCCTGGGCAGTGATTGGAGATAAGGTCTAGGTTCTGAAACCTGAAAACCGAGGTTGGGAAGAGATGACGACCTAAGGCCATGGCGGCTCGATGTGCTCAGTGTGCGGCCAGCTGTCTGGGAGGGGCCAGGGGGTCCAGGCTCAGGCTGTGTCAGAAAGGGCATTAGTGCCCTGGTCAGCCTATGTATTTGGGGTACAGCCAAGGTCGGTGGAGGTTGATCCTCATTTGGGGTTACTGGGTAGCCCCAGAGGACAATGTTTTTTATCTGGAGGGCAGGCAGAGTGCTGCATTTTAGTTCTGGATTGCCAAACTGGAGGCCTTGTGGGCCAGTAGTCTGACGACAAAAGTCTGAGAACACAAGCTAGGCTTAGGTTTCTGGGTGAGGCCATGGCAGGCACAATCTACAGACCTGAATCGAGATCTCGTGCATCTGAAGTCAGGGCGAGGATCAGACGATCGCTCAGGTTGGAGTTTCTGTCCCTGATGGCCCCTTCATGAATGGGGGGGCATCACGAGGCCATGGGGGTTTTCCCATGATGGGAGTTGTGAGAAGCTCCAAACTGCAGAGAGTCTTCGGCAGGACAATTGAGACCTGTTGTTTGGCTCCAGGCCAATGATTCTGAGCAGGGTTCTAAGGATGGATGGCTGGGTAGCCCACCTCGCATTCCAATTGTCTCCTAGCAACAAGACAGTTTAGATCTCCTGGATCTGTGGGGAGCTACCGAGGATGCTGAGTTGAAATGCACACCCCTGGGGATGGGTCCGAATGTGCTTTTGTGTCTTTGGAGACCTTGGGATGAAGCGGTGGCACTGGGGCCCTAAAGGGTTCTCCTAAACAGAGGCTTTGACACAGCTCCAACGTGCAAGTTTCCCATATGTAGATGAGATGTTTTCTGATGGGTGAAACAAGAAACAGCTATATGCTGCTTTTGAAATCCAGGCCTCTGAGGAGAGATTCCTGGAAACCAAAGCAATGGATCTGATTATTGCCTAGGGGCCTGTACTTTCCTTTTTACCTCTGAGGACATCTGTCTATGGGTCTGAGTGCAGGTAGGGGCTCATTTGGGCTCCGATTGCCCCTGTTTTTCCTGGGAAGCTACCACTATTGAGATATATCAGGGACTTTGGAGGTTTATCCTATTAGAAGGGTTGTAGCTATTGGAATGGGCACACACAATTCCCTTGGAGAGGGCAAGTACAGTCCTCAGGTTTGGCTCCAGGGGCCTGAGCCTGTAGGTTGTGTAGTCCAGCCCTTTTTGGACAGTTGTCTGAAAACACAAACTCGGCTTATGTTTCAGGTCATAGGTATGGCAGGACTGATCTACAGACCATGAGGAGAACTTTTTGGGATTTGAGGGAAGGGCGAGTGTGAAGCTCCTGCTCAAGTTTTTGTCTCGGGATATCGTGTCACTCATGGTCGTGGAATTTCTGGGTGACTTCATGGGAAATGGACGAGTCTTACTCTCTGGTGGTTTGGCCCCGTCCAAAGAGTTTGGGTTCATTCTGTGGGCTGGAAGAAGTCCGTTTTATTTTGTTGTTGTTGTTGTTTTCTTTTTTAACCTCAGGTGTCCCACCAAATGAGGGATTCCAGAGTAGAGCCCTGGGGAGGGGCGACTGGACCATCAGAAATTTGGTTAAAAATTGGGGCCTAGGGACATGTCAAGCCCATTATGACATCTAATGGTCCAGCCACTGAGAGGACTTACTAGAGGACAGGACTCATGCTGAGGGTCACAATGCGTGTGTATGCCCTCGTCGCACTCAAGAATGGGCGGGGCCTCAGGGTTTCTCCTACACTGATCGTTGGACAACGTGCCAACCACAAGGGTTCTTGCCATGGGTAAGGAGGAGTTCTGATTTCTGCATCAGACTCACCCCTGGGCAGTGATTGGAGATAAGGTCTCGGTTCTGAAGCCTGAAAACTGAGGTAGGGAAGAGATGATGACCTAAGGCCATGGCGGGTTTTATGTGCTCAGTGTGCGGTCAGCTTTCTGGGTGTTGGTCAGGAGGTCCGGGCTCGGGATGTGTTCGACAGTGCATGAGTGCCCAGGTTAGACTATATAATTTGGGTAAAGTCGAGTGCTGTGTAGGTTTACCCTCATTTAAGGTGCCTGGGCAGCTCATGAGGCAGTAATTTTTTTTTTTTTCTAGAGGGCAGGCAGAGTGCTGCATTGTGGTCCGGAATTGCCAAACTTGAGGGCTTTGGGGCCAGGAGTGTGAGGATGGAAGTCTGAGAAGACAAGCTAGACTTGGGTTTCAGGGCGAGGGCACAGCAGGTACCCCCTGCAGATCTGAACCAATATCTCATGCATCTGAAGTCAGGGCGAGGATCAGACGTTGGCTCAGGTGGGAGTTTCTGAGCATGACGGCCGCTTCATGAAGGGAGCGGAATCTCGAGACCATTGAGGTTTTCCCACGTTGGGAGTTGTGGGATGCCCCCTTCCAGGATTCCTTCTTCCGGACAATTGAGACCTGTTGGACAGCTCCAGGACATCCCATATGGAATGACTCCAGAGCACCGTTCGCGGATGGATGCCTGGGAAGCCCGCCTCGCATTCCAATTTTCTCCTAGCAACAAGACAGTTTAGATCTGATGGCTCTGCGGGAGCAACCGGGGTGGCGGAGTTGAAATGGACTTTCCTGAGGATGTGTCCTAATGTGTTTTTGTGTCCATGAGGGCCTTGGAATGGGGCGGTGGCACCGGCAACCTGAAGTACTCTCCTAAGCTTTGGACATGGCTCCCATGCACAGGTTTCCTTGTGGAGACGAGATGAGTTCTGATGGGTGCCTCAGGAAAACCCCTATGCTCGTATTGGAATCAGGGTTTTGAGGACACATGCCTGTAACCCATAGCAATGGATCCTATTATGGCCTAGGGTCCTGTCTGGTTCAATCTTCTTCTCTGGGGACATCCATCTATGGTATGAGTGGAGGTCGATTATCAGCTGGTGTCAGACACCCCTTGTTTGTTCCGGGTGACCCACACTATTGGGATGGCCTAAGGGTCGTTGGAGGTTTCTCCTAATTTGTACGATTTTGGACCATGGAATGGGCAGAATTTCCATGGATTGGTAGGCACAGTCCTAATGTGTGGCTCCAGGGGCCCAGGCTGGAGGGTGTGTGGCCCAAGACTTTGAGGACAAAAGTCTGAAAACACAAACTCAGCTTAGGTTTGGGGACGTAGGTATGGCAGGCCCGATCTACAAACCATGAGAAGAACTCTACAGGATATGAAGAAAGTGCGAGTCTGTGGCGATTGCTCAGGCTTTTGTCTCTGGATTTTGTATCAGTGATGGCCGTGGAATGTCGGGGAGGCCTCATGGGCCATGGACGAATCTTCCTCTCTGAGGATTTGGCCCGATTCCCAATTGCTTTTCATCAATCTGTGGGATGGGAGGACTCATTTCAGTTTTGTTACCTCAGGTGTCCCACCAAAAGAGGAATTCCAAAGCAAAGCCGTGGGGAAGACTGAAGGGACAATCCGAACTATGGTTAAAGATTGGGGCCTAGGGGCATGGCAAGCCCAATATGCTATCTCTTCATCCAGCCACTGAGTGGCCTTACTTGAGGACTGGGCTCAGCCTGAGGGTCACAATGTGTGTTTGTGACCAATGTGGCCCGCGAGCATGGGCGGGGCCTCATGGGCCACACTGGTTTCAACGACACTGAACGTTGGACAACATGCCAACCACAAGGTTTCTTGCCATGGGGAAGGAGTTCTGATTTCTGCATCACCTTCAACCCTGGGCAGTGATTGGAGATAAGGTCTAGGTTCTGAAACCTGAAAACCGAGGTTGGGAAGAGATGACGACCTAAGGCCATGGCGGCTCGATGTGCTCAGTGTGCGGCCAGCTGTCTGGGAGGGGCCAGGGGGTCCAGGCTCAGGCTGTGTCAGAAAGGGCATTAGTGCCCTGGTCAGCCTATGTATTTGGGGTACAGCCAAGGTCGGTGGAGGTTGATCCTCATTTGGGGTTACTGGGTAGCCCCAGAGGACAATGTTTTTTATCTGGAGGGCAGGCAGAGTGCTGCATTTTAGTTCTGGATTGCCAAACTGGAGGCCTTGTGGGCCAGTAGTCTGACGACAAAAGTCTGAGAACACAAGCTAGGCTTAGGTTTCTGGGTGAGGCCATGGCACGCACAATCTACAGACCTGAATCGAGATCTCGTGCATCTGAAGTCAGGGCGAGGATCAGACGATCGCTCAGGTTGGAGTTTCTGTCCCTGATGGCCCCTTCATGAATGGGGGGGCATCACGAGGCCATGGGGGTTTTCCCATGATGGGAGTTGTGAGAAGCTCCAAACTGCAGAGAGTCTTCGGCAGGACAATTGAGACCTGTTGTTTGGCTCCAGGCCAATGATTCTGAGCAGGGTTCTAAGGATGGATGGCTGGGTAGCCCACCTCGCATTCCAATTGTCTCCTAGCAACAAGACAGTTTAGATCTCCTGGATCTGTGGGGAGCTACCGAGGATGCTGAGTTGAAATGCACACCCCTGGGGATGGGTCCGAATGTGCTTTTGTGTCTTTGGAGACCTTGGGATGAAGCGGTGGCACTGGGGCCCTAAAGGGTTCTCCTAAACAGAGGCTTTGACACAGATCCAACGTGCAAGTTTCCCATATGTAGATGAGATGTTTTCTGATGGGTGAAACAAGAAACAGCTATATGCTGCTTTTGAAATCCAGGCCTCTGAGGAGAGATTCCTGGAAACCAAAGCAATGGATCTGATTATTGCCTAGGGGCCTGTACTTTCCTTTTTACCTCTGAGGACATCTGTCTATGGGTCTGAGTGCAGGTAGGGGCTCATTTGGGCTCCGATTGCCCCTGTTTTTCCTGGGAAGCTACCACTATTGAGATATATCAGGGACTTTGGAGGTTTATCCTATTAGAAGGGTTGTAGCTATTGGAATGGGCACACACAATTCCCTTGGAGAGGGCAAGTACAGTCCTCAGGTTTGGCTCCAGGGGCCTGAGCCTGTAGGTTGTGTAGTCCAGCCCTTTTTGGACAGTTGTCTGAAAACACAAACTCGGCTTATGTTTCAGGTCATAGGTATGGCAGGACTGATCTACAGACCATGAGGAGAACTTTTTGGGATTTGAGGGAAGGGCGAGTGTGAGGCTCCTGCTCAAGTTTTTGTCTCGGGATATCGTGTCACTCATGGTCGTGGAATTTCTGGGTGACTTCATGGGAAATGGACTAGTCTTACTCTCTGGTGGTTTGGCCCCGTCCAAAGAGTTTGGGTTCATTCTGTGGGCTGGAAGAAGTCCGTTTTATTTTGTTGTTGTTGTTGTTTTCTTTTTTAACCTCAGGTGTCCCACCAAATGAGGGATTCCAGAGTAGAGCCCTGGGGAGGGGCGACTGGACCATCAGAAATTTGGTTAAAAATTGGGGCCTAGGGACATGTCAAGCCCATTATGACATCTAATGGTCCAGCCACTGAGAGGACTTACTAGAGGACAGGACTCATGCTGAGGGTCACAATGCGTGTGTATGCCCTCGTCGCACTCAAGAATGGGCGGGGCCTCAGGGTTTCTCCTACACTGATCGTTGGACAACGTGCCAACCACAAGGGTTCTTGCCATGGGTAAGGAGGAGTTCTGATTTCTGCATCAGACTCACCCCTGGGCAGTGATTGGAGATAAGGTCTCGGTTCTGAAGCCTGAAAACTGAGGTAGGGAAGAGATGATGACCTAAGGCCATGGCGGGTTTTATGTGCTCAGTGTGCGGTCAGCTTTCTGGGTGTTGGTCAGGAGGTCCGGGCTCGGGATGTGTTCGACAGTGCATGAGTGCCCAGGTTAGACTATATAATTTGGGTAAAGTCGAGTGCTGTGTAGGTTTACCCTCATTTAAGGTGCCTGGGCAGCTCATGAGGCAGTAATTTTTTTTTTTTTCTAGAGGGCAGGCAGAGTGCTGCATTGTGGTCCGGAATTGCCAAACTTGAGGGCTTTGGGGCCAGGAGTGTGAGGATGGAAGTCTGAGAAGACAAGCTAGACTTGGGTTTCAGGGCGAGGGCACAGCAGGTACCCCCTGCAGATCTGAACCAATATCTCATGCATCTGAAGTCAGGGCGAGGATCAGACGTTGGCTCAGGTGGGAGTTTCTGAGCATGACGGCCGCTTCATGAAGGGAGCGGAATCTCGAGACCATTGAGGTTTTCCCACGTTGGGAGTTGTGGGATGCCCCCTTCCAGGATTCCTTCTTCCGGACAATTGAGACCTGTTGGACAGCTCCAGGACATCCCATATGGAATGACTCCAGAGCACCGTTCGCGGATGGATGCCTGGGAAGCCCGCCTCGCATTCCAATTTTCTCCTAGCAACAAGACAGTTTAGATCTGATGGCTCTGCGGGAGCAACCGGGGTGGCGGAGTTGAAATGGACTTTCCTGAGGATGTGTCCTAATGTGTTTTTGTGTCCATGAGGGCCTTGGAATGGGGCGGTGGCACCGGCAACCTGAAGTACTCTCCTAAGCTTTGGACATGGCTCCCATGCACAGGTTTCCTTGTGGAGACGAGATGAGTTCTGATGGGTGCCTCAGGAAAACCCCTATGCTCGTATTGGAATCAGGGTTTTGAGGACACATGCCTGTAACCCATAGCAATGGATCCTATTATGGCCTAGGGTCCTGTCTGGTTCAATCTTCTTCTCTGGGGACATCCATCTATGGTATGAGTGGAGGTCGATTATCAGCTGGTGTCAGACACCCCTTGTTTGTTCCGGGTGACCCACACTATTGGGATGGCCTAAGGGTCGTTGGAGGTTTCTCCTAATTTGTACGATTTTGGACCATGGAATGGGCAGAATTTCCATGGATTGGTAGGCACAGTCCTAATGTGTGGCTCCAGGGGCCCAGGCTGGAGGGTGTGTGGCCCAAGACTTTGAGGACAAAAGTCTGAAAACACAAACTCAGCTTAGGTTTGGGGACGTAGGTATGGCAGGCCCGATCTACAAACCATGAGAAGAACTCTACAGGATATGAAGAAAGTGCGAGTCTGTGGCGATTGCTCAGGCTTTTGTCTCTGGATTTTGTATCAGTGATGGCCGTGGAATGTCGGGGAGGCCTCATGGGCCATGGACGAATCTTCCTCTCTGAGGATTTGGCCCGATTCCCAATTGCTTTTCATCAATCTGTGGGATGGGAGGACTCATTTCAGTTTTGTTACCTCAGGTGTCCCACCAAAAGAGGAATTCCAAAGCAAAGCCGTGGGGAAGACTGAAGGGACAATCCGAACTATGGTTAAAGATTGGGGCCTAGGGGCATGGCAAGCCCAATATGCTATCTCTTCATCCAGCCACTGAGTGGCCTTACTTGAGGACTGGGCTCAGCCTGAGGGTCACAATGTGTGTTTGTGACCAATGTGGCCCGCGAGCATGGGCGGGGCCTCATGGGCCACACTGGTTTCAACGACACTGAACGTTGGACAACATGCCAACCACAAGGTTTCTTGCCATGGGGAAGGAGTTCTGATTTCTGCATCACCTTCAACATGGACAGTGATTGGAGATAAGGTCTAGGTTCTGAAACCTGAAAACCGAGGTTGGGAAGAGATGACGACCTAAGGCCATGGCGGCTCGATGTGCTCAGTGTGCGGCCAGCTGTCTGGGAGGGGCCAGGGGGTCCAGGCTCAGGCTGTGTCAGAAAGGGCATTAGTGCCCTGGTCAGCCTATGTATTTGGGGTACAGCCAAGGTCGGTGGAGGTTGATCCTCATTTGGGGTTACTGGGTAGCCCCAGAGGACAATGTTTTTTATCTGGAGGGCAGGCAGAGTGCTGCATTTTAGTTCTGGATTGCCAAACTGGAGGCCTTGTGGGCCAGTAGTCTGACGACAAAAGTCTGAGAACACAAGCTAGGCTTAGGTTTCTGGGTGAGGCCATGGCAGGCACAATCTACAGACCTGAATCGAGATCTCGTGCATCTGAAGTCAGGGCGAGGATCAGACGATCGCTCAGGTTGGAGTTTCTGTCCCTGATGGCCCCTTCATGAATGGGGGGGCATCACGAGGCCATGGGGGTTTTCCCATGATGGGAGTTGTGAGAAGCTCCAAACTGCAGAGAGTCTTCGGCAGGACAATTGAGACCTGTTGTTTGGCTCCAGGCCAATGATTCTGAGCAGGGTTCTAAGGATGGATGGCTGGGTAGCCCACCTCGCATTCCAATTGTCTCCTAGCAACAAGACAGTTTAGATCTCCTGGATCTGTGGGGAGCTACCGAGGATGCTGAGTTGAAATGCACACCCCTGGGGATGGGTCCGAATGTGCTTTTGTGTCTTTGGAGACCTTGGGATGAAGCGGTGGCACTGGGGCCCTAAAGGGTTCTCCTAAACAGAGGCTTTGACACAGCTCCAACGTGCAAGTTTCCCATATGTAGATGAGATGTTTTCTGATGGGTGAAACAAGAAACAGCTATATGCTGTTTTGAATTCCAGGCCTCTGAGGAGAGATGCCTGGAAACCAAAGCAATGGATCTGATTAGTGCCTAGGGGCCTGTTCTTTCCTTTTTACCTCTGAGGACATCTGTCTATGGGTCTGAGTGCAGGTAGGGGCTCATTTGGGCTCCGATTGCCCCTGTTTTTCCTGGGAAGCTACCACTATTGAGATATATCAGGGACTTTGGAGGTTTATCCTATTAGAAGGGTTGTAGCTATTGGAATGGGCACACACAATTCCCTTGGAGAGGGCAAGTACAGTCCTCAGGTTTGGCTCCAGGGGCCTGAGCCTGTAGGTTGTGTAGTCCAGCCCTTTTTGGACAGTTGTCTGAAAACACAAACTCGGCTTATGTTTCAGGTCATAGGTATGGCAGGACTGATCTACAGACCATGAGGAGAACTTTTTGGGATTTGAGGGAAGGGCGAGTGTGAGGCTCCTGCTCAAGTTTTTGTCTCGGGATATCGTGTCACTCATGGTCGTGGAATTTCTGGGTGACTTCATGGGAAATGGACTAGTCTTACTCTCTGGTGGTTTGGCCCCGTCCAAAGAGTTTGGGTTCATTCTGTGGGCTGGAAGAAGTCCGTTTTATTTTGTTGTTGTTGTTGTTGTTTTCTTTTTTAACCTCAGGTGTCCCACCAAATGAGGGATTTCAGAGTAGAGCCCTGGGGAGGGGCTACTGGACCATCAGAAATTTGGTTAAAAATTGGGGCCTAGGGACATGTCAAGCCCATTATGACATCTAATGGTCCAGCCACTGAGAGGACTTACTAGAGGACAGGACTCATGCTGAGGGTCACAATGCGTGTGTATGCCCTCGTCGCACTCAAGAATGGGCGGGGCCTCAGGGTTTCTCCTACACTGATCGTTGGACAACGTGCCAACCACAAGGGTTCTTGCCATGGGTAAGGAGGAGTTCTGATTTCTGCATCAGACTCACCCCTGGGCAGTGATTGGAGATAAGGTCTCGGTTCTGAAGCCTGAAAACTGAGGTAGGGAAGAGATGATGACCTAAGGCCATGGCGGGTTTTATGTGCTCAGTGTGCGGTCAGCTTTCTGGGTGTTGGTCAGGAGGTCCGGGCTCAGGATGTGTTCGACAGTGCATGAGTGCCCAGGTTAGACTATATAATTTGGGTAAAGTCGAGTGCTGTGTAGGTTTACCCTCATTTAAGGTGCCTGGGCAGCTCATGAGGCAGTAATTTTTTTTTTTTTCTAGAGGGCAGGCAGAGTGCTGCATTGTGGTCCGGAATTGCCAAACTTGAGGGCTTTGGGGCCAGGAGTGTGAGGATGGAAGTCTGAGAAGACAAGCTAGACTTGGGTTTCAGGGCGAGGGCACAGCAGGTACCCCCTGCAGATCTGAACCAATATCTCATGCATCTGAAGTCAGGGCGAGGATCAGACGTTGGCTCAGGTGGGAGTTTCTGAGCATGACGGCCGCTTCATGAAGGGAGCGGAATCTCGAGACCATTGAGGTTTTCCCACGTTGGGAGTTGTGGGATGCCCCCTTCCAGGATTCCTTCTTCCGGACAATTGAGACCTGTTGGACAGCTCCAGGACATCCCATATGGAATGACTCCAGAGCACCGTTCGCGGATGGATGCCTGGGAAGCCCGCCTCGCATTCCAATTTTCTCCTAGCAACAAGACAGTTTAGATCTGATGGCTCTGCGGGAGCAACCGGGGTGGCGGAGTTGAAATGGACTTTCCTGAGGATGTGTCCTAATGTGTTTTTGTGTCCATGAGGGCCTTGGAATGGGGCGGTGGCACCGGCAACCTGAAGTACTCTCCTAAGCTTTGGACATGGCTCCCATGCACAGGTTTCCTTGTGGAGACGAGATGAGTTCTGATGGGTGCCTCAGGAAAACCCCTATGCTCGTATTGGAATCAGGGTTTTGAGGACACATGCCTGTAACCCATAGCAATGGATCCTATTATGGCCTAGGGTCCTGTCTGGTTCAATCTTCTTCTCTGGGGACATCCATCTATGGTATGAGTGGAGGTCGATTATCAGCTGGTGTCAGACACCCCTTGTTTGTTCCGGGTGACCCACACTATTGGGATGGCCTAAGGGTCGTTGGAGGTTTCTCCTAATTTGTACGATTTTGGACCATGGAATGGGCAGAATTTCCATGGATTGGTAGGCACAGTCCTAATGTGTGGCTCCAGGGGCCCAGGCTGGAGGGTGTGTGGCCCAAGACTTTGAGGACAAAAGTCTGAAAACACAAACTCAGCTTAGGTTTGGGGACGTAGGTATGGCAGGCCCGATCTACAAACCATGAGAAGAACTCTACAGGATATGAAGAAAGTGCGAGTCTGTGGCGATTGCTCAGGCTTTTGTCTCTGGATTTTGTATCAGTGATGGCCGTGGAATGTCGGGGAGGCCTCATGGGCCATGGACGAATCTTCCTCTCTGAGGATTTGGCCCGATTCCCAATTGCTTTTCATCAATCTGTGGGATGGGAGGACTCATTTCAGTTTTGTTACCTCAGGTGTCCCACCAAAAGAGGAATTCCAAAGCAAAGCCGTGGGGAAGACTGAAGGGACAATCCGAACTATGGTTAAAGATTGGGGCCTAGGGGCATGGCAAGCCCAATATGCTATCTCTTCATCCAGCCACTGAGTGGCCTTACTTGAGGACTGGGCTCAGCCTGAGGGTCACAATGTGTGTTTGTGACCAATGTGGCCCGCGAGCATGGGCGGGGCCTCATGGGCCACACTGGTTTCAACGACACTGAACGTTGGACAACATGCCAACCACAAGGTTTCTTGCCATGGGGAAGGAGTTCTGATTTCTGCATCACCTTCAACATGGACAGTGATTGGAGATAAGGTCTAGGTTCTGAAACCTGAAAACCGAGGTTGGGAAGAGATGACGACCTAAGGCCATGGCGGCTCGATGTGCTCAGTGTGCGGCCAGCTGTCTGGGAGGGGCCAGGGGGTCCAGGCTCAGGCTGTGTCAGAAAGGGCATTAGTGCCCTGGTCAGCCTATGTATTTGGGGTACAGCCAAGGTCGGTGGAGGTTGATCCTCATTTGGGGTTACTGGGTAGCCCCAGAGGACAATGTTTTTTATCTGGAGGGCAGGCAGAGTGCTGCATTTTAGTTCTGGATTGCCAAACTGGAGGCCTTGTGGGCCAGTAGTCTGACGACAAAAGTCTGAGAACACAAGCTAGGCTTAGGTTTCTGGGTGAGGCCATGGCAGGCACAATCTACAGACCTGAATCGAGATCTCGTGCATCTGAAGTCAGGGCGAGGATCAGACGATCGCTCAGGTTGGAGTTTCTGTCCCTGATGGCCCCTTCATGAATGGGGGGGCATCACGAGGCCATGGGGGTTTTCCCATGATGGGAGTTGTGAGAAGCTCCAAACTGCAGAGAGTCTTCGGCAGGACAATTGAGACCTGTTGTTTGGCTCCAGGCCAATGATTCTGAGCAGGGTTCTAAGGATGGATGGCTGGGTAGCCCACCTCGCATTCCAATTGTCTCCTAGCAACAAGACAGTTTAGATCTCCTGGATCTGTGGGGAGCTACCGAGGATGCTGAGTTGAAATGCACACCCCTGGGGATGGGTCCGAATGTGCTTTTGTGTCTTTGGAGACCTTGGGATGAAGCGGTGGCACTGGGGCCCTAAAGGGTTCTCCTAAACAGAGGCTTTGACACAGCTCCAACGTGCAAGTTTCCCATATGTAGATGAGATGTTTTCTGATGGGTGAAACAAGAAACAGCTATATGCTGTTTTGAATTCCAGGCCTCTGAGGAGAGATGCCTGGAAACCAAAGCAATGGATCTGATTAGTGCCTAGGGGCCTGTTCTTTCCTTTTTACCTCTGAGGACATCTGTCTATGGGTCTGAGTGCAGGTAGGGGCTCATTTGGGCTCCGATTGCCCCTGTTTTTCCTGGGAAGCTACCACTATTGAGATATATCAGGGACTTTGGAGGTTTATCCTATTAGAAGGGTTGTAGCTATTGGAATGGGCACACACAATTCCCTTGGAGAGGGCAAGTACAGTCCTCAGGTTTGGCTCCAGGGGCCTGAGCCTGTAGGTTGTGTAGTCCAGCCCTTTTTGGACAGTTGTCTGAAAACACAAACTCGGCTTATGTTTCAGGTCATAGGTATGGCAGGACTGATCTACAGACCATGAGGAGAACTTTTTGGGATTTGAGGGAAGGGCGAGTGTGAGGCTCCTGCTCAAGTTTTTGTCTCGGGATATCGTGTCACTCATGGTCGTGGAATTTCTGGGTGACTTCATGGGAAATGGACTAGTCTTACTCTCTGGTGGTTTGGCCCCGTCCAAAGAGTTTGGGTTCATTCTGTGGGCTGGAAGAAGTCCGTTTTATTTTGTTGTTGTTGTTGTTGTTTTCTTTTTTAACCTCAGGTGTCCCACCAAATGAGGGATTTCAGAGTAGAGCCCTGGGGAGGGGCTACTGGACCATCAGAAATTTGGTTAAAAATTGGGGCCTAGGGACATGTCAAGCCCATTATGACATCTAATGGTCCAGCCACTGAGAGGACTTACTAGAGGACAGGACTCATGCTGAGGGTCACAATGCGTGTGTATGCCCTCGTCGCACTCAAGAATGGGCGGGGCCTCAGGGTTTCTCCTACACTGATCGTTGGACAACGTGCCAACCACAAGGGTTCTTGCCATGGGTAAGGAGGAGTTCTGATTTCTGCATCAGACTCACCCCTGGGCAGTGATTGGAGATAAGGGTCGGTTCTGAAGCCTGAAAACTGAGGTAGGGAAGAGATGATGACCTAAGGCCATGGCGGGTTTTATGTGCTCAGTGTGCGGTCAGCTTTCTGGGTGTTGGTCAGGAGGTCCGGGCTCAGGATGTGTTCGACAGTGCATGAGTGCCCAGGTTAGACTATATAATTTGGGTAAAGTCGAGTGCTGTGTAGGTTTACCCTCATTTAAGGTGCCTGGGCAGCTCATGAGGCAATAATTTTTTTTTCTAGAGGGCAGGCAGAGTGCTGCATTGTGTGTCTGGTATTGCCAAACTTGAGGGCTTTGGGGCCAGGAGTGTGAGGATGGAAGTCTGAGAAGACAAGCTAGACTTGGGTTTCAGGGCGAGGGCACGGCAGGTACCCCCTGCAGATCTGAACCAATATCTCATGCATCTGAAGTCAGGGCGAGGATCAGACGTTGGCTCAGGTGGGAGTTTCTGAGCATGACGGCCGCTTCATGAAGGGAGCGGAATCTCGAGACAATTGAGGTTTTCCCACGTTGGGAGTTGTGGGATGCCCCCTTCCAGGATTCCTTCTTCCGGACAATTGAGACCTGTTGGACAGCTCCAGGACATCCCATATGGAATGACCCCCGAGCACCGTTCACGGATGGATGCCTGGGAAGCCCGCCTCGCATTCCAATTGTCTCCTAGCAACAAGACAGTTTAGATCTGATGGCTCTGCGGGAGCAACCTCGGTGGCTGAGTTGAAATGGACTTTCCTGAGGATGTGTCCTAATGTGTTTTTGTGTCCATGAGGGCCTTGGAATGGGGCGGTGGCACCGGCAACCTGAAGTACTTTCCTAAGCTTTGGACATGGCTCCCATGCACAGGTTTCCTTGTGGAGACGAGATGAGTTCTGATGGGTGCCTCAGGAAAACCCCTATGCTCGTATTGGAATCAGGCTTTTGAGGACACATGCCTGTAACCCATAGCAATGGATCCTATTATGGCCTAGGGTCCTGTCTGGTTCAATCTTCTTCTCTGGGGACATCCATCTATGGTATGAGTGGAGGTCGATTATCAGCTGGTGTCAGACACCCCTTGTTTGTTCCGGGTGACCCACACTATTGGGATGGCCTAAGGGTCGTTGGAGGTTTCTCCTAATTTGTACGATTTTGGACCATGGAATGGGCAGAATTCCCATGGATTGGTAGGCACAGTCCTAATGTGTGGCTCCAGGGGCCCAGCCTGGAGGGTGTGTGGCCCAAGACTTTGAGGACAGAAGTCTGAAAACACAAACTCAGCTTAGGTTTGGGGACGTAGGTATGGCAGGCCCGATCTACAAACCATGAGAAGAACTCTACAGGATATGAAGAAAGTGCGAGTCTGTGGCGATTGCTCAGGCTTTTGTCTCTGGATTTTGTATCAGTGATGGCCGTGGAATGTCGGGGAGGCCTCATGGGCCATGGACGAATCTTCCTCTCTGAGGATTTGGCCCGATTCCCAATTGCTTTTCGTCAATCTGTGGGATGGGAGGACTCATTTCAGTTTTGTTACCTCAGGTGTCCCACCAAAAGAGGAATTCCAAAGCAACGCCGTGGGGAAGACTGAAGGGACAATCCGTACTATGGTTAAAGATTGGGGCCTAGGGGCATGGCAAGCCCAATATGCTATCTCTTCATCCAGCCACTGAGTGGCCTTACTTGAGGACTGGGCTCAGCCTGAGGGTCACAATGTGTGTTTGTGACCAATGTGGCCCGCGAGCATGGGCGGGGCCTCATGGGCCACACTGGTTTCAACGACACTGAACGTTGGACAACATGCCAACCACAAGGTTTCTTGCCATGGGGAAGGAGTTCTGATTTCTGCATCACCTTCAACATGGACAGTGATTGGAGATAAGGTCTAGGTTCTGAAACCTGAAAACCGAGGTTGGGAAGAGATGACGACCTAAGGCCATGGCGGCTCGATGTGCTCAGTGTGCGGCCAGCTGTCTGGGAGGGGCCAGGGGGTCCAGGCTCAGGCTGTGTCAGAAAGGGCATTAGTGCCCTGGTCAGCCTATGTATTTGGGGTACAGCCAAGATCGGTGCAGGTTGATCCTCATTTGGGGTTACTGGGTAGCCCCAGAGGACAATGTTTTTTATCTGGAGGGCAGGCAGAGTGCTGCATTTTAGTTCTGGATTGCCAAACTGGAGGCCTTGTGGGCCAGTAGTCTGACGACAAAAGTCTGAGAACACAAGCTAGGCTTAGGTTTCTGGGTGAGGCCATGGCAGGCACAATCTACAGACCTGAATCGAGATCTCGTGCATCTGAAGTCAGGGCGAGGATCAGACGATCGCTCAGGTTGGAGTTTCTGTCCCTGATGGCCCCTTCATGAATGGGGGGGCATCACGAGGCCATGGGGGTTTTCCCATGATGGGAGTTGTGAGAAGCTCCAAACTGCAGAGAGTCTTCGGCAGGACAATTGAGACCTGTTGTTTGGCTCCAGGCCAATGATTCTGAGCAGGGTTCTAAGGATGGATGGCTGGGTAGCCCACCTCGCATTCCAATTGTCTCCTAGCAACAAGACAGTTTAGATCTCCTGGATCTGTGGGGAGCTCCCGAGGATGCTGAGTTGAAATGCACACCCCTGGGGATGGGTCCGAATGTGCTTTTGTGTCTATGGAGACCTTGGAATGAAGCGGTGGCACTGGGGCCCTAAAGGGTTCTCCTAAACAGAGGCTTTGACACAGCTCCAACGTGCAAGTTTCCCATGTGTAGATGATATGTTTTCTGATGGGTGAAACAAGAAACAGCTATATGCTGCTTTTGAAATCCAGGCCTCTGAGGAGAGATGCCTGGAAACCAAAGCAATGGATCTGATTAGTGCCTAGGGGCCTGTTCTTTCCTTTTTACCTCTGAGGACATCTGTCTATGGGTCTGAGTGCAGGTAGGGGCTCATTTGGGCTCAGATTGCCCCTGTTTTTCCTGGGAAGCTACCACTATTGAGATATATCAGTGACTTTGGAGGTTTATACTATTAGAAGGGTTGTGGCCATTGGAATGGGCACACACGATTCCCTTGGAGAGGGCAAGTACAGTCCTCAGGTTTGGCTCCAGGGGCCTGAGCCTGTAGGTTGTGTAGTCCAGCCCTTTTTGGACAGTTGTCTGAAAACACAAACTCGGCTTATGTTTCAGGTCATAGGTATGGCAGGACTGATCTACAGACCATGAGGAGAACTTTTCGGGATTTGAAAGAAGGGCGAGTGTGAGGCTCCTGCTCAAGTTTTTGTCTCGGGATATCGTGTCACTCATGGTCGTGGAATTTCTGGGTGACTTCATGGGAAATGGACGAGTCTTACTCTCTGGTGGTTTGGCCCCATCCAAAGAGTTTGGGTTCATTCTGTGGGCTGGAAGAAGTCCGTTTTATTTTGTTGTTGTTGTTGTTGTTGTTGCTGTTTTCTTTTTTAACCTCAGGTGTCCCACCAAATGAGGGATTTCAGAGTAGAGCCCTAGGAGGGGCTACGGGACAATCAGAAATCTGGTTAAAAATTGGGGCCTAGGGACATGTCAAGCCCATTATGACATCTAATGGTCCAGCCACTGAGAGGACTTACTAGAGGACAGGACTCATGCTGAGGGTCACAATGCGTGTGTATGCCCTCGTCGCACTCAAGAATGGGCGGGGCCTCAGGGTTTCTCCTACACTGATCGTTGGACAACGTGCCAACCACAAGGGTTCTTGCCATGGGTAAGGAGGAGTTCTGATTTCTGCATCAGACTCACCCCTGGGCAGTGATTGGAGATAAGGTCTCGGTTCTGAAGCCTGAAAACTGAGGTAGGGAAGAGATGATGACCTAAGGCCATGGCGGGTTTTATGTGCTCAGTGTGCGGTCAGCTTTCTGGGTGTTGGTCAGGAGGTCCGGGCTCAGGATGTGTTCGACAGTGCATGAGTGCCCAGGTTAGACTATATAATTTGGGTAAAGTCGAGTGCTGTGTAGGTTTACCCTCATTTAAGGTGCCTGGGCAGCTCATGAGGCAATAATTTTTTTTTCTAGAGGGCAGGCAGAGTGCTGCATTGTGTGTCTGGTATTGCCAAACTTGAGGGCTTTGGGGCCAGGAGTGTGAGGATGGAAGTCTGAGAAGACAAGCTAGACTTGGGTTTTCAGGGCGAGGGCACGGCAGGTACCCCCTGCAGATCTGAACCAATATCTCATGCATCTGAAGTCAGGGCGAGGATCAGACGTTGGCTCAGGTGGGAGTTTCTGAGCATGACGGCCGCTTCATGAAGGGAGCGGAATCTCGAGACCATTGAGGTTTTCCCACGTTGGGAGTTGTGGGATGCCCCCTTCCAGGATTCCTTCTTCCGGACAATTGAGACCTGTTGGACAGCTCCAGGACATCCCATATGGAATGACTCCAGAGCACCGTTCGCGGATGGATGCCTGGTAAGCCCGCCTCGCATTCCAATTTTCTCCTAGCAACAAGACAGTTTAGATCTCATGGCTCTGCGGGAGCAACCTCGGTGGCTGAGTTGAAATGGACTTTCCTGAGGATGTTTCTTAATGTGTTTTTGTGTCCATGAGGGCCTTGGAATGGGGCGGTGGCACCGGCAACCTGAAGTACTTTCCTAAGCTTTGGACATGGCTCCCATGCACAGGTTTCCTTGTGGAGACGAGATGAGTTCTGATGGGTGCCTCAGGAAAACCCCTATGCTCGTATTGGAATCAGGCTTTTGAGGACACATGCCTGTAACCCATAGCAATGGATCCTATTATGGCCTAGGGTCCTGTCTGGTTCAATCTTCTTCTCTGGGGACATCCATCTATGGTATGAGTGGAGGTCGATTATCAGCTGGTGTCAGACACCCCTTGTTTGTTCCGGGTGACCCACACTATTGGGATGGCCTAAGTGTCGTTGGAGGTTTCTCCTAATTTGTACGATTTTGGACCATGGAATGGGCAGAATTCCCATGGATTGTTAGGCACAGTCTTAATGTGTGGCTCCAGGGGCCCAGCCTGGAGGGTGTGGGGCCCAAGACTTTGAGGACAGAAGTCTGAAAACACAAACTCAGCTTAGGTTTGGGGACGTAGGTATGCCAGGCCCGATCTACAAACCATGAAAGAACTCTACAGGATATGAAGAAAGTGCGAGTCTGTGGCCATTGCTCAGGCTTTTGTCTGTTGATTTTGTATCAGTGATGGCCGTGGAATGTCGGGGAGGCCTCATGGGCCATGGACGAATCTTCCTCTCTGAGGATTTGGCCCGATTCCCAATTGCTTTTCGTCAATCTGTGGGATGGGAGGACTCATTTCAGTTTTGTTACCTCAGGTGTCCCACCAAAAGAGGAATTCCAAAGCAAAGCCGTGGGGAAGACTGAAGGGACTATCCGAACTATGGTTAAAGATTGGGGCCTAGGGGCATGGCAAGCCCAATATGCTATCTCTTCATCCAGCCACTGAGTGGCCTTACTTGTGGACTGGGCTCAGCCTGAGGGTCACAATGTGTGTTTGTGACCAATGTGGCCCGCGAGCATGGGCGGGGCCTCATGGGCCACACTGGTTTCAACGACACTGAACGTTGGACAACATGCCAACCACAAGGTTTCTTGCCATGGGGAAGGAGTTCTGATTTCTGCATCACCTTCAACATGGACAGTGATTGGAGATAAGGTCTAGGTTCTGAAACCTGAAAACCGAGGTTGGGAAGAGATGACGACCTAAGGCCATGGCGGCTCGATGTGCTCAGTGTGCGGCCAGCTGTCTGGGAGGGGCCAGGGGGTCCAGGCTCAGGCTGTGTCAGAAAGGGCATTAGTGCCCTGGTCAGCCTATGTATTTGGGGTACAGCCAAGGTCGGTGCAGGTTGATCCTCATTTGGGGTTACTGGGTAGCCCCAGAGGACAATGTTTTTTATCTGGAGGGCAGGCAGAGTGCTGCATTTTAGTTCTGGATTGCCAAACTGGAGGCCTTGTGGGCCAGTAGTCTGACGACAAAAGTCTGAGAACACAAGCTAGGCTTAGGTTTCTGGGTGAGGCCATGGCAGGCACAATCTATAGACCTGAATCGAGATCTCGTGCATCTGAAGTCAGGGCGAGGATCAGACGATCGCTCAGGTTGGAGTTTCTGTCCCTGATGGCCCCTTCATGAATGGGGGGGCATCACGAGGCCATGGGGGTTTTCCCATGATGGGAGTTGTGAGAAGCTCCAAACTGCAGAGAGTCTTCGGCAGGACAATTGAGAGCTGTTGTTTGGCTCCAGGCCAATGATTCTGAGCAGGGTTCTAAGGATGGATGGCTGGGTAGCCCACCTCGCATTCCAATTGTCTCCTAGCAACAAGACAGTTTAGATCTCCTGGATCTGTGGGGAGCTCCCGAGGATGCTGAGTTGAAATGCACACCCCTGGGGATGGGTCCGAATGTGCTTTTGTGTCTATGGAGACCTTGGAATGAAGCGGTGGCACTGGGGCCCTAAAGGGTTCTCCTAAACAGAGGCTTTGACACAGCTCCAACGTGCAAGTTTCCCATGTGTAGATGAGATGTTTTCTGATGGGTGAAACAAGAAACAGCTATATGCTGCTTTTGAAATCCAGGCCTCTGAGGAGAGATGCCTGGAAACCAAAGCAATGGATCTCATTAGTGCCTAGGGGCCTGTTCTTTCCTTTTTACCTCTGAGGACATCTGTCTATGGGTCTGAGTGCAGGTAGGGGCTCATTTGGGCTCAGATTGCCCCTGTTTTTCCTGGGAAGCTACCACTATTGAGATATATCAGGGACTTTGGAGGTTTATCCTATTAGAAGGGTTGTGGCCATTGGAATGGGCACACACGATTCCCTTGGAGAGGGCAAGTACAGTCCTCAGGTTTGGCTCCAGGGGCCTGAGCCTGTAGGTTGTGTAGTCCAGCCCTTTTTGGACAGTTGTCTGAAAACACAAACTCGGCTTATGTTTCAGGTCATAGGTAAGGCAGGACTGATCTACAGACCATGAGGAGAACTTTTCGGGATTTGAAAGAAGGGCGAGTGTGAGGCTCCTGCTCAAGTTTTTGTCTCGGGATATCGTGTCACTCATGGTCGTGGAATTTCTGGGTGACTTCATGGGAAATGGACGAGTCTTACTCTCTGGTGGTTTGGCCCCGTCCAAAGAGTTTGGGGTCATTCTGTGGGCTGGAAGAAGTCCGTTTTATTTTGTTGTTGTTGTTGTTGTTGTTTTCTTTTTTAACCTCAGGTGTCCCACCAAATGAGGGATTTCAGAGTAGAGCCCTAGGAGAGGCGACTGGACAATCAGAAATCTGGTTAATGATTGGGGCCTAGGGACATGTCAAGCCCATTATGACATCTAATGGTCCAGCCACTGAGAGGACTTACTAGAGGACAGGACTCATGCTGAGGGTCACAATGCGTGTGTATGCCCTCGTCGCACTCAAGAATGGGCGGGGCCTCAGGGTTTCTCCTACACTGATCGTTGGACAACGTGCCAACCACAAGGGTTCTTGCCATGGGTAAGGAGGAGTTCTGATTTCTGCATCAGACTCACCCCTGGGCAGTGATTGGAGATAAGGTCTCGGTTCTGAAGCCTGAAAACTGAGGTAGGGAAGAGATGATGACCTAAGGCCATGGCGGGTTTTATGTGCTCAGTGTGCGGTCAGCTTTCTGGGTGTTGGTCAGGAGGTCCGGGCTCAGGATGTGTTCGACAGTGCATGAGTGCCCAGGTTAGACTATATAATTTGGGTAAAGTCGAGTGCTGTGTAGGCTTACCCTCATTTAAGGTGCCTGGGCAGCTCATGAGGCAATAATTTTTTTTTCTAGAGGGCAGGCAGAGTGCTGCATTGTGGGTCCGGAATTGCCAAACTTGAGGGCTTTGGGGCCAGGAGTGTGAGGATGGAAGTCTGAGAAGACAAGCTAGACTTGGGTTTCAGGGCGAGGGCACGGCAGGTACCCCCTGCAGATCTGAACCAATATCTCATGCATCTGAAGTCAGGGCGAGGATCAGACGTTGGCTCAGGTGGGAGTTTCTGAGCATGACGGCCGCTTCATGAAGGGAGCGGAATCTCGAGACCATTGAGGTTTTCCCACGTTGGGAGTTGAGGGATGCCCCCTTCCAGGATTCCTTCTTCCGGACAATTGAGACCTGTTGGACAGCTCCAGGACATCCCATATGGAATGACTCCAGAGCACCATTCGCGGATGGATGTCTGGGAAGCCCGCCTCGCATTCCAATTGTCTCCTAGCAACAAGACAGTTTAGATTTGATGGCTCTGCGGGAGCAACCTCGGTGGCTGAGTTGAAATGGACTTTCCTGAGGATGTGTCCTAATGTGTTTTTGTGTTCATGAGGGCCTTGGAATGGCGCAGTTGCACCGGCAACCTGAAGTACTTTCCTAAGCTTTGGACATGGCTCCCATGCACAGGTTTCCTTGTGGAGACGAGATGAGTTCTGATGGGTGCCTCAGGAAAACCCCTATGCTCGTATTGGAATCAGGCTTTTGAGGACACATGCCTGTAACCCATAGCAATGGATCCTATTATGGCCTAGGGTCCTGTCTGGGTCAATCTTCTTCTCTGGGGACATCCATCTATGGTATGAGTGGAGGTCGATTATCAGCTGGTGTCAGACACCCCTTGTTTGTTCCGGGTGACCCACACTATTGGGATGGCCTAAGTGTCGTTGGAGGTTTCTCCTAATTTGTACGATTTTGGACCATGGAATGGGCAGAATTCCCATGGATTGTTAGGCACAGTCATAATGTGTGGCTCCAGGGGCCCAGCCTGGAGGGTGTGGGGCCCAAGACTTTGAGGACAGAAGTCTGAAAACACAAACTCAGCTTAGGTTTGGGGACGTAGGTATGCCAGGCCCGATCTACAAACCATGAAAGAACTCTACAGGATATGAAGAAAGTGCGAGTCTGTGGCGATTGCTCAGGCTTTTGTCTGTGGATTTTGTATCAGTGATGGCCGTGGAATGTCGGGGAGGCCTCATGGGCCATGGACGAATCTTCCTCTCTGAGGATTTGGCCCGATTCCCAATTGCTTTTCGTCAATCTGTGGGATGGGAGGACTCATTTCAGTTTTGTTACCTCAGGTGTCCCACCAAAAGAGGAATTCCAAAGCAAAGCCGTGGGGAAGACTGAAGGGACAATCCGAACTATGGTTAAAGATTGGGGCCTAGGGGCATGGCAAGCCCAATATGCTATCTCTTCATCCAGCCACTGAGTGGCCTTACTTGAGGACTGGGCTCAGCCTGAGGGTCACAATGTGTGTTTGTGACCAATGTGGCCCGCGAGCATGGGCGGGGCCTCATGGGCCACACTGGTTTCAACGACACTGAACGTTGGACAACATGCCAACCACAAGGTTTCTTGCCATGGGGAAGGAGTTCTGATTTCTGCATCACCTTCAACATGGACAGTGATTGGAGATAAGGTCTAGGTTCTGAAACCTGAAAACCGAGGTTGGGAAGAGATGACGACCTAAGGCCATGGCGGCTCGATGTGCTCAGTGTGCGGCCAGCTGTCTGGGAGGGGCCAGGGGGTCCATGCTCAGGCTGTGTCAGAAAGGGCATTAGTGCCCTGGTCAGCCTATGTATTTGGCGTACAGCCAAGGTCGGTGCAGGTTGATCCTCATTTGGGGTTACTGGGTAGCCCCAGAGGACAATGTTTTTTATCTGGAGGGCAGGCAGAGTGCTGCATTTTAGTTCTGGATTGCCAAACTGGAGGCCTTGTGGGCCAGTAGTCTGACGACAAAAGTCTGAGAACACAAGCTAGGCTTAGGTTTCTGGGTGAGGCCATGGCAGGCACAATCTATAGACCTGAATCGAGATCTCGTGCATCTGAAGTCAGGGCGAGGATCAGGCGATCACTCAGGTTGGAGTTTCTGTCCCTGATGGCCCCTTCATGAATGGGGGGGCATCACGAGGCCATGGGGGTTTTCCCATGATGGGAGTTGTGAGAAGCTCCAAACTGCAGTGAGTCTTCGGCAGGACAATTGAGACCTGTTGTTTGGCTCCAGGCCAATGATTCTGAGCAGGGTTCTAAGGATGGATGGCTGGGTAGCCCACCTCGCATTCCAATTGTCTCCTAGCAACAAGACAGTTTAGATCTCCTGGATCTGTGGGGAGCTCCCGAGGATGCTGAGTTGAAATGCACACCCCTGGGGATGGGTCCGAATGTGCTTTTGTGTCTATGGAGACCTTGGAATGAAGCGGTGGCACTGGGGCCCTAAAGGGTTCTCCTAAACAGAGGCTTTGACACAGCTCCAACGTGCAAGTTTCCCATGTGTAGATGAGATGTTTTCTGATGGGTGAAACAAGAAACAGCTATATGCTGCTTTTGAAATCCAGGCCTCTGAGGAGAGATGCCTGGAAACCAAAGCAATGGATCTGATTAGTGCCTAGGGGCCTGTTCTTTCCTTTTTACCTCTGAGGACATCTGTCTATGGGTCTGAGTGCAGGTAGGGGCTCATTTGGGCTCAGATTGCCCCTGTTTTTCCTGGGAAGCTACCACTATTGAGATATATCAGGGACTTTGGAGGTTTATACTATTAGAAGGGTTGTGGCAATTGGAATGGGCACACACAATTCCCTTGGAGAGGGCAAGTACAGTCCTCAGGTTTGGCTCCAGGGGCCTGAGCCTGTAGGTTGTGTAGTCCAGCCCTTTTTGGACAGTTGTCTGAAAACACAAACTCGGCTTATGTTTCAGGTCATAGGTATGGCAGGACTGATCTACAGACCATGAGGAGAACTCTTCGGGATTTGAAAGAAGGGCGAGTGTGAGGCTCCTGCTCAAGTTTTTGTCTCGGGATATCGTGTCACTCATGGTCGTGGAATTTCTGGGTGACTTCATGGGAAATGGACGAGTCTTACTCTCTGGTGGTTTGGCCCTGTCCAAAGAGTTTGGGTTCATTCTGTGGGCTGGAAGAAGTCCGTTTTATTTTGTAGTTGTTGTTGTTGTTGTTTTCTTTTTTAACCTCAGGTGTCCCACCAAATGAGGGATTTCAGAGTAGAGCCCTAGGAGGGGCGACTGGACAATCAGAAATCTGGTTAAAGATTGGGGCCTAGGGACATGTCAAGCCCATTATGACATCTAATGGTCCAGCCACTGAGAGGACTTACTAGAGGACAGGACTCATGCTGAGGGTCACAATGCGTGTGTATGCCCTCGTCGCACTCAAGAATGGGCGGGGCCTCAGGGTTTCTCCTACACTGATCGTTGGACAACGTGCCAACCACAAGGGTTCTTGCCATGGGTAAGGAGGAGTTCTGATTTCTGCATCAGACTCACCCCTGGGCAGTGATTGGAGATAAGGTCTCGGTTCTGAAGCCTGAAAACTGAGGTAGGGAAGAGATGATGACCTAAGGCCATGGCGGGTTTTATGTGCTCAGTGTGCGGTCAGCTTTCTGGGTGTTGGTCAGGAGGTCCGGGCTCAGGATGTGTTCGACAGTGCATGAGTGCCCAGGTTAGACTATATAATTTGGGTAAAGTCGAGTGCTGTGTAGGTTTACCCTCATTTAAGGTGCCTGGGCAGCTCATGAGGCAGTAATTTTTTTTTTTTCTAGAGGGCAGGCAGAGTGCTGCATTGTGGGTCCGGAATTGCCAAACTTGAGGGCTTTGGGGCCAGGAGTGTGAGGATGGAAGTCTGAGAAGACAAGCTAGACTTGGGTTTCAGGGCGAGGGCACGGCAGGTACCCCCTGCAGATCTGAACCAATATCTCATGCATCTGAAGTCAGGGCGAGGATCAGACTTTGGCTCAGGTGGGAGTTTCTGAGCATGACGGCCGCTTCATGAAGGGAGCGGAATCTCGAGACCATTGAGGTTTTCCCACGTTGGGAGTTGTGGGATGCCCCCTTCCAGGATTCCTTCTTCCGGACAATTGAGACCTGTTGGACAGCTCCAGGACATCCCATATGGAATGACTCCAGAGCACCGTTCGCGGATGGATGCCTGGGAAGCCCGCCTCGCATTCCAATTTTCTCCTAGCAACAAGACAGTTTAGATCTGATGGCTCTGCGGGAGCAACCTCGGTGGCTGAGTTGAAATGGACTTTCCTGAGGATGTGTCCTAATGTGTTTTTGTGTCCATGAGGGCCTTGGAATGGGGCGGTGGCACCGGCAACCTGAAGTACTTTTCTAAGCTTTGGACATGGCTCCCATGCACAGGTTTCCTTGTGGAGACGAGATGAGTTCTGATGGGTGCCTCAGGAAAACACCTATGCTCGTATTGGAATCAGGCTTTTGAGGACACATGCCTGTAACCCATAGCAATGGATTCTATTATGGCCTAGGGTCCTGTCTGATTCAATCTTCTTCTCTGGGGACATCCATCTATGGTATGAGTGGAGGTCGATTATCAGCTGGTGTCAGACACCCCTTGTTTGTTCCGGGTGACCCACACTATTGGGATGGCCTAAGGGTCGTTGGAGGTTTCTCCTACTTTGTACGATTTTGGACCATGGAATGGGCAGAATTTCCATGGATTGGTAGGCACAGTCCTAATGTGTGGCTCCAGGGGCCCAGCCTGGAGGGTGTGTGGCCCAAGACTTTGAGGACAGAAGTCTGAAAACACAAACTCAGCTTAGGTTTGGGGACGTAGGTATGGCAGGCCCGATCTACAAACCATGAGAAGAACTCTACAGGATATGAAGAAAGTGCGAGTCTGTGGCGATTGCTCAGGCTTTTGTCTCTGATTTTTGTATCAGTGATGGCCGTGGAATGTCGGGGAGGCCTCATGCTCCATGGACGAATCTTCCTCTCTGAGGATTTGGCCCGATTCCCAATTGCTTTTCGTCAATCTGTGGGATGGGAGGACTCATTTCAGTTTTGTTACCTCAGGTGTCCCACCAAAAGAGGAATTCCAAAGCAAAGCCGTGGGGAAGACTGAAGGTACAATCCGAACTATGGTTAACGATTGGGGCCTAGGGGCATGTCAAGCCCAATATGCTATCTCTTCATCCAGCCACTGAGTGGCCTTACTTGAGGACTGGGCTCATCCTGAGGGTCACAATGTGTGTTTGTGACCAATGTGGCCCGCGAGCATGGGCGGGGCCTCATGGGCCACACTGGTTTCAACGACACTGAACGTTGGACAACATGCCAACCACAAGGTTTCTTGCCATGGGGAAGGAGTTCTGATTTCTGCATCACCTTCAACATGGACAGTGATTGGAGATAAGGTCTAGGTTCTGAAACCTGAAAACCGAGGTTGGGAAGAGATGACGACCTAAGGCCATGGCGGCTCGATGTGCTCAGTGTGCGGCCAGCTGTCTGGGAGGGGCCAGGGGGTCCAGGCTCAGGCTGTGTCAGAAAGGGCATTAGTGCCCTGGTCAGCCTATGTATTTGGGGTACAGCCAAGGTCGGAGCAGGTTGATCCTCATTTGGGGTTACTGGGTAGCCCCAGAGGACAATGTTTTTTATCTGGAGGGCAGGCAGAGTGCTGCATTTTAGTTCTGGATTGCCAAACTGGAGGCCTTGTGGGCCAGTAGTCTGACGACAAAAGTCTGAGAACACAAGCTAGGCTTAGGTTTCTGGGTGAGGCCATGGCAGGCACAATCTATAGACCTGAATCGAGATCTCGTGCATCTGAAGTCAGGGCGAGGATCAGGCGATCACTCAGGTTGGAGTTTCTGTCCCTGATGGCCCCTTCATGAATGGGGGGGCATCACGAGGCCATGGGGGTTTTCCCATGATGGGAGTTGTGAGAAGCTCCAAACTGCAGAGAGTCTTCGGCAGGACAATTGAGACCTGTTGTTTGGCTCCAGGCCAATGATTCTGAGCAGGGTTCTAAGGATGGATGGCTGGGTAGCCCACCTCGCATTCCAATTGTCTCCTAGCAACAAGACAGTTTAGATCTCCTGGATCTGTGGGGAGCTACCGAGGATGCTGAGTTGAAATGCACACCCTGGGGATGGGTCCGAATGTGCTTTTGTGTCTATGGAGACCTTGGAATGAAGCGGTGGCACTGGGGCCCTAAAGGGTTCTCCTAAACAGAGGCTTTGACACAGCTCCAACGTGCAAGTTTCCCATGTGTAGATGAGATGTTTTCTGATGGGTGAGTCAAGAAACAGCTATATGCTGCTTTTGAAATCCAGGCCTCTGAGGAGAGATGCCTGGAAACCAAAGCAATGGATCTGATTAGTGCCTAGGGGCCTGTTCTTTCCTTTTTACCTCTGAGGACATCTGTCTATGGGTCTGAGTGCAGGTAGGGGCTCATTTGGGCTCCGATAGCCCCTGTTTTTCCTGGGAAGCTACCACTATTGAGATATATCAGGGACTTTGGAGGTTTATCCTATTAGAAGGGTTGTGGCCATTGGAATGGGCACACACAATTCCCTTGGAGAGGGCAAGTACAGTCCTCAGGTTTGGCTCCAGGGGCCTGAGCCTGTAGGTTGTGTAGTCCAGCCCTTTTTGGACAGTTTTCTGAAAACACAAACTCGGCTTATGTTTCAGGTCATAGGTATGGCAGGACTGATCTACAGACCATGAGGAGAACATTTCGGGATTTGAAAGAAGGGCGAGTGTGAGGCTCCTGCTCAAGTTTTTGTCTCGGGATATCGTGTCACTCATGGTCGTGGAATTTCTGGGTGACTTCATGGGAAATGGACGAGTCTTACTCTCTGGTGGTTTGGCCCCGTCCAAAGAGTTTGGGGTCATTCTGTGGGCTGGAAGAAGTCCGTTTTATTTTGTAGTTGTTGTTGTTGTTGTTTTCTTTTTTAACCTCAGGTGTCCCACCAAATGAGGGATTTCAGAGTAGAGCCCTAGGAGGGGCGACTGGACAATCAGAAATCTGGTTAAAAATTGGGGCCTAGGGACATGTCAAGCCCATTATGACATCTAATGTTCCAGCCACTGAGAGGACTTACTAGAGGACAGGACTCATGCTGAGGGTCACAATGCGTGTGTATGCCCTCGTCGCACTCAAGAATGGGCGGGGCCTCAGGGTTTCTCCTACACTGATCGTTGGACAACGTGCCAACCACAAGGTTTCTTGCCATGGGTAAGGAGGAGTTCTGATTTCTGCATCAGACTCACCCCTGGGCAGTGATTGGAGATAAGGTCTCGGTTCTGAAGCCTGAAAACTGAGGTAGGGAAGAGATGATGACCTAAGGCCATGGCGGGTTTTATGTGCTCAGTGTGCGGTCAGCTTTCTGGGTGTTGGTCAGGAGGTCCGGGCTCAGGATGTGTTCGACAGTGCATTAGTGCCCAGGTTAGACTATATAATTTGGGTAAATTCGAGTGCTGTGTAGGTTTACCCTCATTTAAGGTGCCTGGGCAGCTCATGAGGCAGTAATTTTTTTTTTCTAGAGGGCAGGCAGAGTGCTGCATTGTGGGTCCGGAATTGCCAATCTTGAGGGCTTTAGGGCCACGAGTGTGAGGATGGAAGTCTGAGAAGACAAGCTAGACTTGGGTTTCAGGGCGAGGGCACGGCAGGTACCCCCTGCAGATCTGAACCAATATCTCATGCATCTGAAGTCAGGGCGAGGATCAGACGTTGGCTCAGGTGGGAGTTTCTGAGCATGACGGCCGCTTCATGAAGGGAGCGGAATCTCGAGACCATTGAGGTTTTCCCACGTTGGGAGTTGTGGGATGCCCCCTTCCAGGATTCCTTCTTCCGGACAATTGAGACCTGTTGGACAGCTCCAGGACATCCCATATGGAATGACTCCAGAGCACCGTTCGCGGATGGATGCCTGGGAAGCCCGCCTCACATTCCAATTGTCTCCTAGCAACAAGACAGTTTAGATCTGATGGCTCTGCGGGAGCAACCTCGGTGGCTGAGTTGAAATGGACTTTCCTGAGGATGTGTCCTAATGTGTTTTTGTGTCCATGAGGGCCTTGGAATGGGGCGATGGCACCGGCAACCTGACGTACTTTCCTAAGCTTTGGACGTGGCTCCCATGCACAGGTTTCCTTGTGGAGACGAGATGAGTTCTGATGGGTGCCTCAGGAAAACCCCTATGCTCGTATTGGAATCAGGCTTTTGAGGACACATGCCTGTAACCCATAGCAATGGATCCTATTATGGCCTAGGGTCCTGTCTGGTTCAATCTTCTTCTCTGGGGACATCCATCTATGGTATGAGTGGAGGTCGATTATCAGCTGGTGTCAGACACCCCTTGTTTGTTCCGGGTGACCCACACTATTGGGATGGCCTAAGGGTCGTTGGAGGTTTCTCCTAATTTGTACGATTTTGGACCATGGAATGGGCAGAATTCCCATGGATTGGTAGGCACAGTCCTAATGTGTGGCTCCAGGGGCCCAGCCTGGAGGGTGTGTGGCCCAAGACTTTGAGGACAGAAGTCTGAAAACACAAACTCAGCTTAGGTTTGGGGACGTAGGTATGGCAGGCCCGATCTACAAACCATGAGAAGAACTCTACAGGATATGAAGAAAGTGCGAGTCTGTGGCGATTGCTCAGGCTTTTGTCTCTGGATTTTGTATCAGTGATGGCCGTGGAATGTCGGGGAGGCCTCATGGGCCATGTACGAATCTTCCTCTCTGAGGATTTGGCCCGATTCCCAATTGCTTTTCGTCAATCTGTGGGATGGGAGGACTCATTTCAGTTTTGTTACCTCAGGTGTCCCACCAAAAGAGGAATTCCAAAGCAACGCCGTGGGGAAGACTGAAGGGACAATCCGTACTATGGTTAAAGATTGGGGCCTAGGGGCATGGCAAGCCCAATATGCTATCTCTTCATCCAGCCACTGAGTGGCCTTACTTGAGGACTGGGCTCAGCCTGAGGGTCACAATGTGTGTTTGTGACCAATGTGGCCCGCGAGCATGGGCGGGGCCTCATGGGCCACACTGGTTTCAACGACACTGAACGTTGGACAACATGCCAACCACAAGGTTTCTTGCCATGGGGAAGGAGTTCTGATTTCTGCATCACCTTCAACATGGACAGTGATTGGAGATAAGGTCTAGGTTCTGAAACCTGAAAACCGAGGTTGGGAAGAGATGACGACCTAAGGCCATGGCGGCTCGATGTGCTCAGTGTGCGGCCAGCTGTCTGGGAGGGGCCAGGGGGTCCAGGCTCAGGCTGTGTCAGAAAGGGCATTAGTGCCCTGGTCAGCCTATGTATTTGGGGTACAGCCAAGATCGGTGCAGGTTGATCCTCATTTGGGGTTACTGGGTAGCCCCAGAGGACAATGTTTTTTATCTGGAGGGCAGGCAGAGTGCTGCATTTTAGTTCTGGATTGCCAAACTGGAGGCCTTGTGGGCCAGTAGTCTGACGACAAAAGTCTGAGAACACAAGCTAGGCTTAGGTTTCTGGGTGAGGCCATGGCAGGCACAATCTACAGACCTGAATCGAGATCTCGTGCATCTGAAGTCAGGGCGAGGATCAGACGATCGCTCAGGTTGGAGTTTCTGTCCCTGATGGCCCCTTCATGAATGGGGGGGCATCACGAGGCCATGGGGGTTTTCCCATGATGGGAGTTGTGAGAAGCTCCAAACTGCAGAGAGTCTTCGGCAGGACAATTGAGACCTGTTGTTTGGCTCCAGGCCAATGATTCTGAGCAGGGTTCTAAGGATGGATGGCTGGGTAGCCCACCTCGCATTCCAATTGTCTCCTAGCAACAAGACAGTTTAGATCTCCTGGATCTGTGGGGAGCTCCCGAGGATGCTGAGTTGAAATGCACACCCCTGGGGATGGGTCCGAATGTGCTTTTGTGTCTATGGAGACCTTGGAATGAAGCGGTGGCACTGGGGCCCTAAAGGGTTCTCCTAAACAGAGGCTTTGACACAGCTCCAACGTGCAAGTTTCCCATGTGTAGATGATATGTTTTCTGATGGGTGAAACAAGAAACAGCTATATGCTGCTTTTGAAATCCAGGCCTCTGAGGAGAGATGCCTGGAAACCAAAGCAATGGATCTGATTAGTGCCTAGGGGCCTGTTCTTTCCTTTTTACCTCTGAGGACATCTGTCTATGGGTCTGAGTGCAGGTAGGGGCTCATTTGGGCTCAGATTGCCCCTGTTTTTCCTGGGAAGCTACCACTATTGAGATATATCAGTGACTTTGGAGGTTTATACTATTAGAAGGGTTGTGGCCATTGGAATGGGCACACACGATTCCCTTGGAGAGGGCAAGTACAGTCCTCAGGTTTGGCTCCAGGGGCGTGAGCCTGTAGGTTGTGTAGTCCAGCCCTTTTTGGACAGTTGTCTGAAAACACAAACTCGGCTTATGTTTCAGGTCATAGGTATGGCAGGACTGATCTACAGACCATGAGGAGAACTTTTCGGGATTTGAAAGAAGGGCGAGTGTGAGGCTCCTGCTCAAGTTTTTGTCTCGGGATATCGTGTCACTCATGGTCGTGGAATTTCTGGGTGACTTCATGGGAAATGGACGAGTCTTACTCTCTGGTGGTTTGGCCCCATCCAAAGAGTTTGGGTTCATTCTGTGGGCTGGAAGAAGTCCGTTTTATTTTGTTGTTGTTGTTGTTGTTGTTGCTGTTTTCTTTTTTAACCTCAGGTGTCCCACCAAATGAGGGATTTCAGAGTAGAGCCCTAGGAGGGGCTACGGGACAATCAGAAATCTGGTTAAAAATTGGGGCCTAGGGACATGTCAAGCCCATTATGACATCTAATGGTCCAGCCACTGAGAGGACTTACTAGAGGACAGGACTCATGCTGAGGGTCACAATGCGTGTGTATGCCCTCGTCGCACTCAAGAATGGGCGGGGCCTCAGGGTTTCTCCTACACTGATCGTTGGACAACGTGCCAACCACAAGGGTTCTTGCCATGGGTAAGGAGGAGTTCTGATTTCTGCATCAGACTCACCCCTGGGCAGTGATTGGAGATAAGGTCTCGGTTCTGAAGCCTGAAAACTGAGGTAGGGAAGAGATGATGACCTAAGGCCATGGCGGGTTTTATGTGCTCAGTGTGCGGTCAGCTTTCTGGGTGTTGGTCAGGAGGTCCGGGCTCAGGATGTGTTCGACAGTGCATGAGTGCCCAGGTTAGACTATATAATTTGGGTAAAGTCGAGTGCTGTGTAGGTTTACCCTCATTTAAGGTGCCTGGGCAGCTCATGAGGCAATAATTTTTTTTTCTAGAGGGCAGGCAGAGTGCTGCATTGTGTGTCTGGTATTGCCAAACTTGAGGGCTTTGGGGCCAGGAGTGTGAGGATGGAAGTCTGAGAAGACAAGCTAGACTTGGGTTTTCAGGGCGAGGGCACGGCAGGTACCCCCTGCAGATCTGAACCAATATCTCATGCATCTGAAGTCAGGGCGAGGATCAGACGTTGGCTCAGGTGGGAGTTTCTGAGCATGACGGCCGCTTCATGAAGGGAGCGGAATCTCGAGACCATTGAGGTTTTCCCACGTTGGGAGTTGTGGGATGCCCCCTTCCAGGATTCCTTCTTCCGGACAATTGAGACCTGTTGGACAGCTCCAGGACATCCCATATGGAATGACTCCAGAGCACCGTTCGCGGATGGATGCCTGGTAAGCCCGCCTCGCATTCCAATTTTCTCCTAGCAACAAGACAGTTTAGATCTCATGGCTCTGCGGGAGCAACCTCGGTGGCTGAGTTGAAATGGACTTTCCTGAGGATGTTTCTTAATGTGTTTTTGTGTCCATGAGGGCCTTGGAATGGGGCGGTGGCACCGGCAACCTGAAGTACTTTCCTAAGCTTTGGACATGGCTCCCATGCACAGGTTTCCTTGTGGAGACGAGATGAGTTCTGATGGGTGCCTCAGGAAAACCCCTATGCTCGTATTGGAATCAGGCTTTTGAGGACACATGCCTGTAACCCATAGCAATGGATCCTATTATGGCCTAGGGTCCTGTCTGGTTCAATCTTCTTCTCTGGGGACATCCATCTATGGTATGAGTGGAGGTCGATTATCAGCTGGTGTCAGACACCCCTTGTTTGTTCCGGGTGACCCACACTATTGGGATGGCCTAAGTGTCGTTGGAGGTTTCTCCTAATTTGTACGATTTTGGACCATGGAATGGGCAGAATTCCCATGGATTGGTAGGCACAGTCCTAATGTGTGGCTCCAGGGGCCCAGGCTGGAGGGTGTGTGGCCCAAGACTTTGAGGACAGAAGTCTGAAAACACAAACTCAGCTTAGGTTTGGGGACGTAGGTATGGCAGGCCCGATCTACAAACCATGAGAGGAACTCTACAGGATATGAAGAAAGTGCGAGTCTGTGGCGATTGCTCAGGCTTTTGTCTCTGGATTTTGTATCAGTGATGGCCGTGGAATGTCGGGGAGGCCTCATGGGCCATGGACGAATCTTCCTCTCTGAGGATTTGGCCCGATTCCCAATTGCTTTTCGTCAATCTGTGGGATGGGAGGACTCATTTCAGTTTTGTTACCTCAGGTGTCCCACCAAAAGAGGAATTCCAAAGCAACGCCGTGGGGAAGACTGAAGGGACAATCCGTACTATGGTTAAAGATTGGGGCCTAGGGGCATGGCAAGCCCAATATGCTATCTCTTCATCCAGCCACTGAGTGGCCTTACTTGAGGACTTGGCTCAGCCTGAGGGTCACAATGTGTGTTTGTGACCAATGTGGCCCGCGAGCATGGGCGGGGCCTCATGGGCCACACTGGTTTCAACGACACTGAACGTTGGACAACATGCCAACCACAAGGTTTCTTGCCATGGGGAAGGAGTTCTGATTTCTGCATCACCTTCAACATGGACAGTGATTGGAGATAAGGTCTAGGTTCTGAAACCTGAAAACCGAGGTTGGGAAGAGATGACGACCTAAGGCCATGGCGGCTCGATGTGCTCAGTGTGCGGCCAGCTGTCTGGGAGGGGCCAGGGGGTCCAGGCTCAGGCTGTGTCAGAAAGGGCATTAGTGCCCTGGTCAGC
The DNA here is from genome assembly GCF_964662115.1 of Mustela nivalis. Taxonomy (NCBI): domain Eukaryota; kingdom Metazoa; phylum Chordata; class Mammalia; order Carnivora; family Mustelidae; genus Mustela; species Mustela nivalis. Next base: position 128,891 of record NW_028135565.1, on the reverse strand, counting down.
CTATGTATTTGGGGTACAGCCAAGGTCGGTGCAGGTTGATCCTCATTTGGGGTTACTGGGTAGCCCCAGAGGACAATGTTTTTTATCTGGAGGGCAGGCAGAGTGCTGCATTTTAGTTCTGGATTGCCAAACTGGAGGCCTTGTGGGCCAGTAGTCTGACGACAAAAGTCTGAGAACACAAGCTAGGCTTAGGTTTCTGGGTGAGGCCATGGCAGGCACAATCTACAGACCTGAATCGAGATCTCGTGCATCTGAAGTCAGGGCGAGGATCAGACGATCGCTCAGGTTGGAGTTTCTGTCCCTGATGGCCCCTTCATGAATGGGGGGGCATCACGAGGCCATGGGGGTTTTCCCATGATGGGAGTTGTGAGAAGCTCCAAACTGCAGAGAGTCTTCGGCAGGACAATTGAGACCTGTTGTTTGGCTCCAGGCCAATGATTCTGAGCAGGGTTCTAAGGATGGATGGCTGGGTAGCCCACCTCGCATTCCAATTGTCTCCTAGCAACAAGACAGTTTAGATCTCCTGGATCTGTGGGGAGCTCCCGAGGATGCTGAGTTGAAATGCACACCCCTGGGGATGGGTCCGAATGTGCTTTTGTGTCTATGGAGACCTTGGAATGAAGCGGTGGCACTGGGGCCCTAAAGGGTTCTCCTAAACAGAGGCTTTGACACAGCTCCAACGTGCAAGTTTCCCATGTGTAGATGAGATGTTTTCTGATGGGTGAAACAAGAAACAGCTATATGCTGCTTTTGAAATCCAGGCCTCTGAGGAGAGATGCCTGGAAACCAAAGCAATGGATCTGATTAGTGCCTAGGGGCCTGTTCTTTCCTTTTTACCTCTGAGGACATCTGTCTATGGGTCTGAGTGCAGGTAGGGGCTCATTTGGGCTCCGATTGCCCCTGTTTTTCCTGGGAAGCTACCACTATTGAGATATATCAGGGACTTTGGAGGTTTATCCTATTAGAAGGGTTGTGGCCATTGGAATGGGCACACACGATTCCCTTGGAGAGGGCAAGTACAGTCCTCAGGTTTGGCTCCAGGGGCCTGAGCCTGTAGGTTGTGTAGTCCAGCCCTTTTTGGACAGTTGTCTGAAAACACAAACTCGGCTTATGTTTCAGGTCATAGGTAAGGCAGGACTGATCTACAGACCATGAGGAGAACTTTTCGGGATTTGAAAGAAGGGCGAGTGTGAGGCTCCTGTTCAAGTTTTTGTCTCGGGATATCGTGTCACTCATGGTCGTGGAATTTCTGGGTGACTTCATGGGAAATGGACGAGTCTTACTCTCTGGTGGTTTGGCCCCGTCCAAAGAGTTTGGGGTCATTCTGTGGGCTGGAAGAAGTCCGTTTTATTTTGTTGTTGTTGTTGTTGTTGTTTTCTTTTTTAACCTCAGGTGTCCCACCAAATGAGGGATTTCAGAGTAGAGCCCTAGGAGAGGCGACTGGACAATCAGAAATCTGGTTAATGATTGGGGCCTAGGGACATGTCAAGCCCATTATGACATCTAATGGTCCAGCCACTGAGAGGACTTACTAGAGGACAGGACTCATGCTGAGGGTCACAATACGTGTGTATGCCCTCGTCGCACTCAAGAATGGGCGGGGCCTCAGGGTTTCTCCTACACTGATCGTTGGACAACGTGCCAACCACAAGGGTTCTTGCCATGGGTAAGGAGGAGTTCTGATTTCTGCATCAGACTCACCCCTGGGCAGTGATTGGAGATAAGGTCTCGGTTCTGAAGCCTGAAAACTGAGGTAGGGAAGAGATGATGACCTAAGGCCATGGCGGGTTTTATTTGCTCAGTGTGCGGTCAGCTTTCTGGGTGTTGGTCAGGAGGTCCGGGCTCAGGATGTGTTCGACAGTGCATGAGTGCCCAGGTTAGACTATATAATTTGGGTAAAGTCGAGTGCTGTGTAGGCTTACCCTCATTTAAGGTGCCTGGGCAGCTCATGAGGCAATAATTTTTTTTTCTAGAGGGCAGGCAGAGTGCTGCATTGTGGGTCCGGAATTGCCAAACTTGAGGGCTTTGGGGCCAGGAGTGTGAGGATGGAAGTCTGAGAAGACAAGCTAGACTTGGGTTTCAGGGCGAGGGCACGGCAGGTACCCCCTGCAGATCTGAACCAATATCTCATGCATCTGAAGTCAGGGCGAGGATCAGACGTTGGCTCAGGTGGGAGTTTCTGAGCATGACGGCCGCTTCATGAAGGGAGCGGAATCTCGAGACCATTGAGGTTTTCCCACGTTGGGAGTTGAGGGATGCCCCCTTCCAGGATTCCTTCTTCCGGACAATGGAGACCTGTTGGACAGCTCCAGGACATCCCATATGGAATGACTCCAGAGCACCATTCGCGGATGGATGCCTGGGAAGCCCGCCTCGCATTCCAATTGTCTCCTAGCAACAAGACAGTTTAGATTTGATGGCTCTGCGGGAGCAACCTCGGTGGCTGAGTTGAAATGGACTTTCCTGAGGATGTGTCCTAATGTGTTTTTGTGTTCATGAGGGCCTTGGAATGGCGCAGTTGCACCGGCAACCTGAAGTACTTTCCTAAGCTTTGGACATGGCTCCCATGCACAGGTTTCCTTGTGGAGACGAGATGAGTTCTGATGGGTGCCTCAGGAAAACCCCTATGCTCGTATTGGAATCAGGCTTTTGAGGACACATGCCTGTAACCCATAGCAATGGATCATATTATGGCCTAGGGTCCTGTCTGGTTCAATCTTCTTCTCTGGGGACATCCATCTATGGTATGAGTGGAGGTCGATTATCAGCTGGTGTCAGACACCCCTTGTTTGTTCCGGGTGACCCACACTATTGGGATGGCCTAAGTGTCGTTGGAGGTTTCTCCTAATTTGTACGATTTTGGACCATGGAATGGGCAGAATTCCCATGGATTGTTAGGCACAGTCTTAATGTGTGGCTCCAGGGGCCCAGCCTGGAGGGTGTGGGGCCCAAGACTTTGAGGACAGAAGTCTGAAAACACAAACTCAGCTTAGGTTTGGGGACGTAGGTATGCCAGGCCCGATCTACAAACCATGAAAGAACTCTACAGGATATGAAGAAAGTGCGAGTCTGTGGCCATTGCTCAGGCTTTTGTCTGTTGATTTTGTATCAGTGATGGCCGTGGAATGTCGGGGAGGCCTCATGGGCCATGGACGAATCTTCCTCTCTGAGGATTTGGCCCGATTCCCAATTGCTTTTCGTCAATCTGTGGGATGGGAGGACTCATTTCAGTTTTGTTACCTCAGGTGTCCCACCAAAAGAGGAATTCCAAAGCAAAGCCGTGGGGAAGACTGAAGGGACAATCCGAACTATGGTTAAAGATTGGGGCCTAGGGGCATGGCAAGCCCAATATGCTATCTCTTCATCCAGCCACTGAGTGGCCTTACTTGTGGACTGGGCTCAGCCTGAGGGTCACAATGTGTGTTTGTGACCAATGTGGCCCGCGAGCATGGGCGGGGCCTCATGGGCCACACTGGTTTCAACGACACTGAACGTTGGACAACATGCCAACCACAAGGTTTCTTGCCATGGGGAAGGAGTTCTGATTTCTGCATCACCTTCAACATGGACAGTGATTGGAGATAAGGTCTAGGTTCTGAAACCTGAAAACCGAGGTTGGGAAGAGATGACGACCTAAGGCCATGGCGGCTCGATGTGCTCAGTGTGCGGCCAGCTGTCTGGGAGGGGCCAGGGGGTCCAGGCTCAGGCTGTGTCAGAAAGGGCATTAGTGCCCTGGTCAGCCTATGTATTTGGGGTACAGCCAAGGTCGGTGCAGGTTGATCCTCATTTGGGGTTACTGGGTAGCCCCAGAGGACAATGTTTTTTATCTGGAGGGCAGGCAGAGTGCTGCATTTTAGTTCTGGATTGCCAAACTGGAGGCCTTGTGGGCCAGTAGTCTGACGACAAAAGTCTGAGAACACAAGCTAGGCTTAGGTTTCTGGGTGAGGCCATGGCAGGCACAATCTATAGACCTGAATCGAGATCTCGTGCATCTGAAGTCAGGGCGAGGATCAGACGATCGCTCAGGTTGGAGTTTCTGTCCCTGATGGCCCCTTCATGAATGGGGGGGCATCACGAGGCCATGGGGGTTTTCCCATGATGGGAGTTGTGAGAAGCTCCAAACTGCAGAGAGTCTTCGGCAGGACAATTGAGAGCTGTTGTTTGGCTCCAGGCCAATGATTCTGAGCAGGGTTCTAAGGATGGATGGCTGGGTAGCCCACCTCGCATTCCAATTGTCTCCTAGCAACAAGACAGTTTAGATCTCCTGGATCTGTGGGGAGCTCCCGAGGATGCTGAGTTGAAATGCACACCCCTGGGGATGGGTCCGAATGTGCTTTTGTGTCTATGGAGACCTTGGAATGAAGCGGTGGCACTGGGGCCCTAAAGGGTTCTCCTAAACAGAGGCTTTGACACAGCTCCAACGTGCAAGTTTCCCATGTGTAGATGAGATGTTTTCTGATGGGTGAAACAAGAAACAGCTATATGCTGCTTTTGAAATCCAGGCCTCTGAGGAGAGATGCCTGGAAACCAAAGCAATGGATCTGATTAGTGCCTAGGGGCCTGTTCTTTCCTTTTTACCTCTGAGGACATCTGTCTATGGGTCTGAGTGCAGGTAGGGGCTCATTTGGGCTCAGATTGCCCCTGTTTTTCCTGGGAAGCTACCACTATTGAGATATATCAGGGACTTTGGAGGTTTATACTATTAGAAGGGTTGTGGCAATTGGAATGGGCACACACAATTCCCTTGGAGAGGGAAAGTACAGTCCTCAGGTTTGGCTCCAGGGGCCTGAGCCTGTAGGTTGTGTAGTCCAGCCCTTTTTGGACAGTTGTCTGAAAACACAAACTCGGCTTATGTTTCAGGTCATAGGTATGGCAGGACTGATCTACAGACCATGAGGAGAACTCTTCGGGATTTGAAAGAAGGGCGAGTGTGAGGCTCCTGCTCAAGTTTTTGTCTCGGGATATCGTGTCACTCATGGTCGTGGAATTTCTGGGTGACTTCATGGGAAATGGACGAGTCTTACTCTCTGGTGGTTTGGCCCTGTCCAAAGAGTTTGGGTTCATTCTGTGGGCTGGAAGAAGTCCGTTTTATTTTGTAGTTGTTGTTGTTGTTGTTTTCTTTTTTAACCTCAGGTGTCCCACCAAATGAGGGATTTCAGAGTAGAGCCCTAGGAGGGGCGACTGGACAATCAGAAATCTGGTTAAAGATTGGGGCCTAGGGACATGTCAAGCCCATTATGACATCTAATGGTCCAGCCACTGAGAGGACTTACTAGAGGACAGGACTCATGCTGAGGGTCACAATGCGTGTGTATGCCCTCGTCGCACTCAAGAATGGGCGGGGCCTCAGGGTTTCTCCTACACTGATCGTTGGACAACGTGCCAACCACAAGGGTTCTTGCCATGGGTAAGGAGGAGTTCTGATTTCTGCATCAGACTCACCCCTGGGCAGTGATTGGAGATAAGGTCTCGGTTCTGAAGCCTGAAAACTGAGGTAGGGAAGAGATGATGACCTAAGGCCATGGCGGGTTTTATGTGCTCAGTGTGCGGTCAGCTTTCTGGGTGTTGGTCAGGAGGTCCGGGCTCAGGATGTGTTCGACAGTGCATGAGTGCCCAGGTTAGACTATATAATTTGGGTAAAGTCGAGTGCTGTGTAGGTTTACCCTCATTTAAGGTGCCTGGGCAGCTCATGAGGCAGTAATTTTTTTTTTTTCTAGAGGGCAGGCAGAGTGCTGCATTGTGGGTCCGGAATTGCCAAACTTGAGGGCTTTGGGGCCAGGAGTGTGAGGATGGAAGTCTGAGAAGACAAGCTAGACTTGGGTTTCAGGGCGAGGGCACGGCAGGTACCCCCTGCAGATCTGAACCAATATCTCATGCATCTGAAGTCAGGGCGAGGATCAGACTTTGGCTCAGGTGGGAGTTTCTGAGCATGACGGCCGCTTCATGAAGGGAGCGGAATCTCGAGACCATTGAGGTTTTCCCACGTTGGGAGTTGTGGGATGCCCCCTTCCAGGATTCCTTCTTCCGGACAATTGAGACCTGTTGGACAGCTCCAGGACATCCCATATGGAATGACTCCAGAGCACCGTTCGCGGATGGATGCCTGGGAAGCCCGCCTCGCATTCCAATTTTCTCCTAGCAACAAGACAGTTTAGATCTGATGGCTCTGCGGGAGCAACCTCGGTGGCTGAGTTGAAATGGACTTTCCTGAGGATGTGTCCTAATGTGTTTTTGTGTCCATGAGGGCCTTGGAATGGGGCGGTGGCACCGGCAACCTGAAGTACTTTTCTAAGCTTTGGACATGGCTCCCATGCACAGGTTTCCTTGTGGAGACGAGATGAGTTCTGATGGGTGCCTCAGGAAAACACCTATGCTCGTATTGGAATCAGGCTTTTGAGGACACATGCCTGTAACCCATAGCAATGGATTCTATTATGGCCTAGGGTCCTGTCTGATTCAATCTTCTTCTCTGGGGACATCCATCTATGGTATGAGTGGAGGTCGATTATCAGCTGGTGTCAGACACCCCTTGTTTGTTCCGGGTGACCCACACTATTGGGATGGCCTAAGGGTCGTTGGAGGTTTCTCCTACTTTGTACGATTTTGGACCATGGAATGGGCAGAATTTCCATGGATTGGTAGGCACAGTCCTAATGTGTGGCTCCAGGGGCCCAGCCTGGAGGGTGTGTGGCCCAAGACTTTGAGGACAGAAGTCTGAAAACACAAACTCAGCTTAGGTTTGGGGACGTAGGTATGGCAGGCCCGATCTACAAACCATGAGAAGAACTCTACAGGATATGAAGAAAGTGCGAGTCTGTGGCGATTGCTCAGGCTTTTGTCTCTGATTTTTGTATCAGTGATGGCCGTGGAATGTCGGGGAGGCCTCATGCTCCATGGACGAATCTTCCTCTCTGAGGATTTGGCCCGATTCCCAATTGCTTTTCGTCAATCTGTGGGATGGGAGGACTCATTTCAGTTTTGTTACCTCAGGTGTCCCACCAAAAGAGGAATTCCAAAGCAAAGCCGTGGGGAAGACTGAAGGTACAATCCGAACTATGGTTAACGATTGGGGCCTAGGGGCATGTCAAGCCCAATATGCTATCTCTTCATCCAGCCACTGAGTGGCCTTACTTGAGGACTGGGCTCATCCTGAGGGTCACAATGTGTGTTTGTGACCAATGTGGCCCGCGAGCATGGGCGGGGCCTCATGGGCCACACTGGTTTCAACGACACTGAACGTTGGACAACATGCCAACCACAAGGTTTCTTGCCATGGGGAAGGAGTTCTGATTTCTGCATCACCTTCAACATGGACAGTGATTGGAGATAAGGTCTAGGTTCTGAAACCTGAAAACCGAGGTTGGGAAGAGATGACGACCTAAGGCCATGGCGGCTCGATGTGCTCAGTGTGCGGCCAGCTGTCTGGGAGGGGCCAGGGGGTCCAGGCTCAGGCTGTGTCAGAAAGGGCATTAGTGCCCTGGTCAGCCTATGTATTTGGGGTACAGCCAAGGTCGGAGCAGGTTGATCCTCATTTGGGGTTACTGGGTAGCCCCAGAGGACAATGTTTTTTATCTGGAGGGCAGGCAGAGTGCTGCATTTTAGTTCTGGATTGCCAAACTGGAGGCCTTGTGGGCCAGTAGTCTGACGACAAAAGTCTGAGAACACAAGCTAGGCTTAGGTTTCTGGGTGAGGCCATGGCAGGCACAATCTATAGACCTGAATCGAGATCTCGTGCATCTGAAGTCAGGGCGAGGATCAGGCGATCACTCAGGTTGGAGTTTCTGTCCCTGATGGCCCCTTCATGAATGGGGGGGCATCACGAGGCCATGGGGGTTTTCCCATGATGGGAGTTGTGAGAAGCTCCAAACTGCAGAGAGTCTTCGGCAGGACAATTGAGACCTGTTGTTTGGCTCCAGGCCAATGATTCTGAGCAGGGTTCTAAGGATGGATGGCTGGGTAGCCCACCTCGCATTCCAATTGTCTCCTAGCAACAAGACAGTTTAGATCTCCTGGATCTGTGGGGAGCTACCGAGGATGCTGAGTTGAAATGCACACCCTGGGGATGGGTCCGAATGTGCTTTTGTGTCTATGGAGACCTTGGAATGAAGCGGTGGCACTGGGGCCCTAAAGGGTTCTCCTAAACAGAGGCTTTGACACAGCTCCAACGTGCAAGTTTCCCATGTGTAGATGAGATGTTTTCTGATGGGTGAGTCAAGAAACAGCTATATGCTGCTTTTGAAATCCAGGCCTCTGAGGAGAGATGCCTGGAAACCAAAGCAATGGATCTGATTAGTGCCTAGGGGCCTGTTCTTTCCTTTTTACCTCTGAGGACATCTGTCTATGCGTCTGAGTGCAGGTAGGGGCTCATTTGGGCTCCGATAGCCCCTGTTTTTCCTGGGAAGCTACCACTATTGAGATATATCAGGGACTTTGGAGGTTTATCCTATTAGAAGGGTTGTGGCCATTGGAATGGGCACACACAATTCCCTTGGAGAGGGCAAGTACAGTCCTCAGGTTTGGCTCCAGGGGCCTGAGCCTGTAGGTTGTGTAGTCCAGCCCTTTTTGGACAGTTTTCTGAACACAAACTCGGCTTATGTTTCAGGTCATAGGTATGGCAGGACTGATCTACAGACCATGAGGAGAACATTTCGGGATTTGAAAGAAGGGCGAGTGTGAGGCTCCTGCTCAAGTTTTTGTCTCGGGATATCGTGTCACTCATGGTCGTGGAATTTCTGGGTGACTTCATGGGAAATGGACGAGTCTTACTCTCTGGTGGTTTGGCCCCGTCCAAAGAGTTTGGGGTCATTCTGTGGGCTGGAAGAAGTCCGTTTTATTTTGTAGTTGTTGTTGTTGTTGTTTTCTTTTTTAACCTCAGGTGTCCCACCAAATGAGGGATTTCAGAGTAGAGCCCTAGGAGGGGCGACTGGACAATCAGAAATCTGGTTAAAGATTGGGGCCTAGGGACATGTCAAGCCCATTATGACATCTAATGGTCCAGCCACTGAGAGGACTTACTAGAGGACAGGACTCATGCTGAGGGTCACAATGCGTGTGTATGCCCTCGTCGCACTCAAGAATGGGCGGGGCCTCAGGGTTTCTCCTACACTGATCGTTGGACAACGTGCCAACCACAAGGGTTCTTGCCATGGGTAAGGAGGAGTTCTGATTTCTGCATCAGACTCACCCCTGGGCAGTGATTGGAGATAAGGTCTCGGTTCTGAAGCCTGAAAACTGAGGTAGGGAAGAGATGATGACCTAAGGCCATGGCGGGTTTTATGTGCTCAGTGTGCGGTCAGCTTTCTGGGTGTTGGTCAGGAGGTCCGGGCTCAGGATGTGTTCGACAGTGCATTAGTGCCCAGGTTAGACTATATAATTTGGGTAAATTCGAGTGCTGTGTAGGTTTACCCTCATTTAAGGTGCCTGGGCAGCTCATGAGGCAGTAATTTTTTTTTTCTAGAGGGCAGGCAGAGTGCTGCATTGTGGGTCCGGAATTGCCAATCTTGAGGGCTTTAGGGCCACGAGTGTGAGGATGGAAGTCTGAGAAGACAAGCTAGACTTGGGTTTCAGGGCGAGGGCACGGCAGGTACCCCCTGCACATCTGAACCTATATCTCATGCATCTGAAGTCAGGGCGAGGATCAGACGTTGGCTCAGGTGGGAGTTTCTGAGCATGACGGCCGCTTCATGAAGGGAGCGGAATCTCGAGACCATTGAGGTTTTCCCACGTTGGGAGTTGTGGGATGCCCCCTTCCAGGATTCCTTCTTCCGGACAATTGAGACCTGTTGGACAGCTCCAGGACATCCCATATGGAATGACTCCAGAGCACCGTTCGCGGATGGATGCCTGGGAAGCCCGCCTCGCATTCCAATTTTCTCCTAGCAACAAGACAGTTTAGATCTGATGGCTCTGCGGGAGCAACCTCGGTGGCTGAGTTGAAATGGACTTTCCTGAGGATGTGTCCTAATGTGTTTTTGTGTCCATGAGGGCCTTGGAATGGGGCGGTGGCACCGGCAACCTGAAGTACTTTTCTAAGCTTTGGACATGGCTCCCATGCACAGGTTTCCTTGTGGAGACGAGATGAGTTCTGATGGGTGCCTCAGGAAAACACCTATGCTCGTATTGGAATCAGGCTTTTGAGGACACATGCCTGTAACCCATAGCAATGGATTCTATTATGGCCTAGGGTCCTGTCTGATTCAATCTTCTTCTCTGGGGACATCCATCTATGGTATGAGTGGAGGTCGATTATCAGCTGGTGTCAGACACCCCTTGTTTGTTCCGGGTGACCCACACTATTGGGATGGCCTAAGGGTCGTTTTAGGTTTCTCCTACTTTGTACGATTTTGGACCATGGAATGGGCAGAATTTCCATGGATTGGTAGGCACAGTCCTAATGTGTGGCTCCAGGGGCCCAGCCTGGAGGGTGTGTGGCCCAAGACTTTGAGGACAGAAGTCTGAAAACACAAACTCAGCTTAGGTTTGGGGACGTAGGTATGGCAGGCCCGATCTACAAACCATGAGAAGAACTCTACAGGATATGAAGAAAGTGCGAGTCTGTGGCGATTGCTCAGGCTTTTGTCTCTGATTTTTGTATCAGTGATGGCCGTGGAATGTCGGGGAGGCCTCATGCTCCATGGACGAATCTTCCTCTCTGAGGATTTGGCCCGATTCCCAATTGCTTTTCGTCAATCTGTGGGATGGGAGGACTCATTTCAGTTTTGTTACCTCAGGTGTCCCACCAAAAGAGGAATTCCAAAGCAAAGCCGTGGGGAAGACTGAAGGGACAATCCGAACTATGGTTAACGATTGGGGCCTAGGGGCATGTCAAGCCCAATATGCTATCTCTTCATCCAGCCACTGAGTGGCCTTACTTGAGGACTGGGCTCATCCTGAGGGTCACAATGTGTGTTTGTGACCAATGTGGCCCGCGAGCATGGGCGGGGCCTCATGGGCCACACTGGTTTCAACGACACTGAACGTTGGACAACATGCCAACCACAAGGTTTCTTGCCATGGGGAAGGAGTTCTGATTTCTGCATCACCTTCAACATGGACAGTGATTGGAGATAAGGTCTAGGTTCTGAAACCTGAAAACCGAGGTTGGGAAGAGATGACAACCTAAGGCCATGGCGGCTCGATGTGCTCAGTGTGCGGCCAGCTGTCTGGGAGGGGCCAGGGGGTCCAGGCTCAGGCTGTGTCAGAAAGGGCATTAGTGCCCTGGTCAGCCTATGTATTTGGGGTACAGCCAAGGTCGGAGCAGGTTGATCCTCATTTGGGGTTACTGGGTAGCCCCAGAGGACAATGTTTTTTATCTGGAGGGCAGGCAGAGTGCTGCATTTTAGTTCTGGATTGCCAAACTGGAGGCCTTGTGGGCCAGTAGTCTGACGACAAAAGTCTGAGAACACAAGCTAGGCTTAGGTTTCTGGGTGAGGCCATGGCAGGCACAATCTATAGACCTGAATCGAGATCTCGTGCATCTGAAGTCAGGGCGAGGATCAGGCGATCACTCAGGTTGGAGTTTCTGTCCCTGATGGCCCCTTCATGAATGGGGGGGCATCACGAGGCCATGGGGGTTTTCCCATGATGGGAGTTGTGAGAAGCTCCAAACTGCAGAGAGTCTTCGGCAGGACAATTGAGACCTGTTGTTTGGCTCCAGGCCAATGATTCTGAGCAGGGTTCTAAGGATGGATGGCTGGGTAGCCCACCTCGCATTCCAATTGTCTCCTAGCAACAAGACAGTTTAGATCTCCTGGATCTGTGGGGAGCTACCGAGGATGCTGAGTTGAAATGCACACCCTGGGGATGGGTCCGAATGTGCTTTTGTGTCTATGGAGACCTTGGAATGAAGCGGTGGCACTGGGGCCCTAAAGGGTTCTCCTAAACAGAGGCTTTGACACAGCTCCAACGTGCAAGTTTCCCATGTGTAGATGAGATGTTTTCTGATGGGTGAGTCAAGAAACAGCTATATGCTGCTTTTGAAATCCAGGCCTCTGAGGAGAGATGCCTGGAAACCAAAGCAATGGATCTGATTATTGCCTAGGGGCCTGTTCTTTCCTTTTTACCTCTGAGGACATCTGTCTATGGGTCTGAGTGCAGGTAGGGGCTCATTTGGGCTCCGATAGCCCCTGTTTTTCCTGGGAAGCTACCACTATTGAGATATATCAGGGACTTTGGAGGTTTATCCTATTAGAAGGGTTGTGGCCATTGGAATGGGCACACACAATTCCCTTGGAGAGGGCAAGTACAGTCCTCAGGTTTGGCTCCAGGGGCCTGAGCCTGTAGGTTGTGTAGTCCAGCCCTTTTTGGACAGTTTTCTGAAAACACAAACTCGGCTTATGTTTCAGGTCATAGGTATGGCAGGACTGATCTACAGACCATGAGGAGAACATTTCGGGATTTGAAAGAAGGGCGAGTGTGAGGCTCCTGCTCAAGTTTTTGTCTCGGGATATCGTGTCACTCATGGTCGTGGAATTTCTGGGTGACTTCATGGGAAATGGACGAGTCTTACTCTCTGGTGGTTTGGCCCCGTCCAAAGAGTTTGGGGTCATTCTGTGGGCTGGAAGAAGTCCGTTTTATTTTGTTGTTGTTGTTGTTGTTGTTTTCTTTTTTAACCTCAGGTGTCCCACCAAATGAGGGATTTCAGAGTAGAGCCCTAGGAGGGGCGACTGGACAATCAGAAATCTGGTTAAAAATTGGGGCCTAGGGACATGTCAAGCCCATTATGACATCTAATGTTCCAGCCACTGAGAGGACTTACTAGAGGACAGGACTCATGCTGAGGGTCACAATGCGTGTGTATGCCCTCGTCGCACTCAAGAATGGGCGGGGCCTCAGGGTTTCTCCTACACTGATCGTTGGACAACGTGCCAACCACAAGGTTTCTTGCCATGGGTAAGGAGGAGTTCTGATTTCTGCATCAGACTCACCCCTGGGCAGTGATTGGAGATAAGGTCTCGGTTCTGAAGCCTGAAAACTGAGGTAGGGAAGAGATGATGACCTAAGGCCATGGCGGGTTTTATGTGCTCAGTGTGCGGTCAGCTTTCTGGGTGTTGGTCAGGAGGTCCGGGCTCAGGATGTGTTCGACAGTGCATTAGTGCCCAGGTTAGACTATATAATTTGGGTAAATTCGAGTGCTGTGTAGGTTTACCCTCATTTAAGGTGCCTGGGCAGCTCATGAGGCAGTAATTTTTTTTTTCTAGAGGGCAGGCAGAGTGCTGCATTGTGGGTCCGGAATTGCCAATCTTGAGGGCTTTAGGGCCACGAGTGTGAGGATGGAAGTCTGAGAAGACAAGCTAGACTTGGGTTTCAGGGCGAGGGCACGGCAGGTACCCCCTGCAGATCTGAACCAATATCTCATGCATCTGAAGTCAGGGCGAGGATCAGACGTTGGCTCAGGTGGGAGTTTCTGAGCATGACGGCCGCTTCATGAAGGGAGCGGAATCTCGAGACCATTGAGGTTTTCCCACGTTGGGAGTTGTGGGATGCCCCCTTCCAGGATTCCTTCTTCCGGACAATTGAGACCTGTTGGACAGCTCCAGGACATCCCATATGGAATGACTCCAGAGCACCGTTCGCGGATGGATGCCTGGGAAGCCCGCCTCGCATTCCAATTGTCTCCTAGCAACAAGACAGTTTAGATCTGATGGCTCTGCGGGAGCAACCTCGGTGGCTGAGTTGAAATGGACTTTCCTGAGGATGTGTCCTAATGTGTTTTTGTGTCCATGAGGGCCTTGGAATGGGGCGGTGGCACCGGCAACCTGACGTACTTTCCTAAGCTTTGGACGTGGCTCCCATGCACAGGTTTCCTTGTGGAGACGAGATGAGTTCTGATGGGTGCCTCAGGAAAACCCCTATGCTCGTATTGGAATCAGGCTTTTGAGGACACATGCCTGTAACCCATAGCAATGGATCCTATTATGGCCTAGGGTCCTGTCTGGTTCAATCTTCTTCTCTGGGGACATCCATCTATGGTATGAGTGGAGGTCGATTATCAGCTGGTGTCAGACACCCCTTGTTTGTTCCGGGTGACCCACACTATTGGGATGGCCTAAGGGTCGTTGGAGGTTTCTCCTAATTTGTACGATTTTGGACCATGGAATGGGCAGAATTCCCATGGATTGGTAGGCACAGTCCTAATGTGTGGCTCCAGGGGCCCAGGCTGGAGGGTGTGTGGCCCAAGACTTTGAGGACAGAAGTCTGAAAACACAAACTCAGCTTAGGTTTGGGGACGTAGGTATGGCAGGCCCGATCTACAAACCATGAGAAGAACTCTACAGGATATGAAGAAAGTGCGAGTCTGTGGCGATTGCTCAGGCTTTTGTCTCTGGATTTTGTATCATGATGGCCGTGGAATGTCGGGGAGGCCTCATGGGCCATGGACGAATCTTCCTCTCTGAGGATTTGGCCCGATTCCCAATTGCTTTTCGTCAATCTGTGGGATGGGAGGACTCATTTCAGTTTTGTTACCTCAGGTGTCCCACCAAAAGAGGAATTCCAAAGCAAAGCCGTGGGGAAGACTGAAGGGACAATCCGAACTATGGTTAAAAATTGGGGCCTAGGGGCATGGCAAGCCCAATATGCTATCTCTTCATCCAGCCACTGAGTGGCCTTACTTGAGGACTGGGCTCAGCCTGAGGGTCACAATGTGTGCTTGTGACCAATGTGGCCCGCGAGCATGGGCGGGGCCTCATGGGCCACACTGGTTTCAACGACACTGAACGTTGGACAACATGCCAACCACAAGGTTTCTTGCCATGGGGAAGGAGTTCTGATTTCTGCATCACCTTCAACATGGACAGTGATTGGAGATAAGGTCTAGGATCTGAAACCTGAAAACCGAGGTTGGGAAGAGATGACAACCTAAGGCCATGGCGGCTCGATGTGCTCAGTGTGCGGCCAGCTGTCTGGGAGGGGCCAGGGGGTCCAGGCTCAGGCTGTGTCAGAAAGGGCATTAGTGCCCTGGTCAGCCTATGTATTTGGGGTACAGCCAAGGTCGGTGCAGGTTGATCCTCATTTGGGGTTACTGGGTAGCCCCAGAGGACAATGTTTTTTATCTGGAGGGCAGGCAGAGTGCTGCATTTTAGTTCTGGATTGCCAAACTGGAGGCCTTGTGGGCCAGTAGTCTGACGACAAAAGTCTGAGAACACAAGCTAGGCTTAGGTTTCTGGGTGAGGCCATGGCAGGCACAATCTACAGACCTGAATCGAGATCTCGTGCATCTGAAGTCAGGGCGAGGATCAGACGATCGCTCAGGTTGGAGTTTCTGTCCCTGATGGCCCCTTCATGAATGGTGGGGCATCACGAGGCCATGGGGGTTTTCCCATGATGGGAGTTGTGAGAAGCTCCAAACTGCAGAGAGTCTTCGGCAGGACAATTGAGACCTGTTGTTTGGCTCCAGGCCAATGATTCTGAGCAGGGTTCTAAGGATGGATGGCTGGGTAGCCCACCTCGCATTCCAATTGTCTCCTAGCAACAAGACAGTCTAGATCTCCTGGATCTGTGGGGAGCTACCGAGGATGCTGAGTTGAAATGCACACCCCTGGGGATGGGTCCGAATGTGCTTTTGTGTCTATGGAGACCTTGGAATGAAGCGGTGGCACTGGGGCCCTAAAGGGTTCTCCTAAACAGAGGCTTTGACACAGCTCCAACGTGCAAGTTTCCCATGTGTAGATGAGATGTTTTCTGATGGGTGAGTCAAGAAACAGCTATATGCTGCTTTTGAAATCCAGGCCTCTGAGGAGAGATGCCTGGAAACCAAAGCAATGGATCTTATTAGTGCCTAGGGGCCTGTTCTTTCCTTTTTACCTCTGAGGACATCTGTCTATGGGTCTGAGTGCAGGTAGGGGCTCATTTGGGCTCCGATTGCCCCTGTTTTTCCTGGGAAGCTACCACTATTGAGATATATCAGGGACTTTGGAGGTTTATCCTATTAGAAGGGTTGTGGCCATTGGAATGGGCACACACAATTCCCTTGGAGAGGGCAAGTACAGTCCTCAGGTTTGGCTCCAGGGGCCTGAGCCTGTAGGTTGTGTAGTCCAGCCCTTTTTGGACAGTTGTCTGAAAACACAAACTCGGCTTATGTTTCAGGTCATAGGTATGGCAGGACTGATCTACAGACCATGAGGAGAACTTTTCGGGATTTGAAAGAAGGGCGAGTGTGAGGCTCCTGCTCAAGTTTTTGTCTCGGGATATCGTGTCACTCATGGTCGTGGAATTTCTGGGTGACTTCATGGGAAATGGACGAGTCTTACTCTCTGGTGGTTTGGCCCCGTCCAAAGAGTTTGGGTTCATTCTGTGGGCTGGAAGAAGTCCGTTTTATTTTGTTGTTGTTGTTGTTGTTGTTTTCTTTTTTAACCTCAGGTGTCCCACCAAATGAGGATTTCAGAGTAGAGCCCTAGGAGGGGCGACTGGACAATCAGAAATCTGGTTAAAAATTGGGGCCTAGGGACATGTCAAGCCCATTATGACATCTAATGGTCCAGCCACTGAGAGGACTTACTAGAGGACAGGACTCATGCTGAGGGTCACAATGCGTGTGTATGCCCTCGTCGCACTCAAGAATGGGCGGGGCCTCAGGGTTTCTCCTACACTGATCGTTGGACAACGTGCCAACCACAAGGGTTCTTGCCATGGGTAAGGAGGAGTTCTGATTTCTGCATCAGACTCACCCCTGGGCAGTGATTGGAGATAAGGTCTCGGTTCTGAAGCCTGAAAACTGAGGTAGGGAAGAGATGATGACCTAAGGCCATGGCGGGTTTTATGTGCTCAGTGTGCGGTCAGCTTTCTGGGTGTTGGTCAGAAGGTCCGGGCTCAGGATGTGTTCGACAGTGCATTAGTGCCCAGGTTAGACTATATAATTTGGGTAAAGTCGAGTGCTGTGTAGGTTTACCCTCATTTAAGGTGCCTGGGCAGCTCATGAGGCAATCATTTTTTTTTCTAAAGGGCAGGCAGAGTGCTGCATTGTGGGTCCGGAATTGCCAAACTTGAGGCTTTGGGGCCAGGAGTGTGAGGATGGAAGTCTGAGAAGACAAGCTAGACTTGGGTTTCAGGGCGAGGGCACGGCAGGTACCCCCTGCACATCTGAACCTATATCTCATGCATCTGAAGTCAGGGCGAGGATCAGACGTTGGCTCAGGTGGGAGTTTCTGAGCATGACGGCCGCTTCATGAAGGGAGCGGAATCTCGAGACCATTGAGGTTTTCCCACGTTGGGAGTTGTGGGATGCCCCCTTCCAGAATTCCTTCTTCCGGACAATTGAGACCTGTTGGACAGCTCCAGGACATCCCATATGGAATGACTCCAGAGCACCGTTCGCGGATGGATGCCTGGGAAGCCCGCCTCGCATTCCAATTGTCTCCTAGCAACAAGACAGTTTAGATCTGATGGCTCTGCGGGAGCAACCTCGGTGGCTGAGTTGAAATGGACTTTCCTGAGGATGTGTCCTAATGTGTTTTTGTGTCCATGAGGGCCTTGGAATGGGGCGGTGGCACCGGCAACCTGAAGTACTTTCCTAAGCTTTGGACGTGGCTCCCATGCACAGGTTTCCTTGTGGAGACGAGATGAGTTCTGATGGGTGCCTCAGGAAAACCCCTATGCTCGTATTGGAATCAGGCTTTTGAGGACACATGCCTGTAACCCATAGCAATGGATCCTATTATGGCCTAGGGTCCTGTCTGGTTCAAATTTCTTCTCTGGGGACATCCATCTATGGTATGAGTGGAGGTCGATTATCAGCTGGTGTCAGACACCCCTTGTTTGTTCCGGGTGACCCACACTATTGGGATGGCCTAAGGGTCGTTGGAGGTTTATCCTAATTTGTACGATTTTGGACCATGGAATGGGCAGAATTCCCATGGATTGGTAGGCACAGTCCTAATGTGTGGCTCCAGGGGCCCAGCCTGGAGGGTGTGTGGCCCAAGACTTTGAGGACAGAAGTCTGAAAACACAAACTCAGCTTAGGTTTGGGGACGTAGGTATGGCAGGCCCGATCTACAAACCATGAGAAGAACTCTACAGGATATGAAGAAAGTGCGAGTCTGTGGCGATTGCTCAGGCTTTTGTCTGTGGATTTTGTATCAGTGATGGCCGTGGAATGTCGGGGAGGCCTCATGGGCCATGGACGAATCTTCCTCTCTGAGGATTTGGCCCGATTCCCAATTGCTTTTCGTCAATCTGTGGGATGGGAGGACTCATTTCAGTTTTGTTACCTCAGGTGTCCCACCAAAAGAGGAATTCCAAAGCAAAGCCGTGGGGAAGACTGAAGGGACAATCCGAACTATGGTTAAAAATTGGGGCCTAGGGCATGGCAAGCCCAATATGCTATCTCTTCATCCAGCCACTGAGTGGCCTTACTTGAGGACTGGGCTCAGCCTGAGGGTCACAATGTGTGCTTGTGACCAATGTGGCCCGCGAGCATGGGCGGGGCCTCATGGGCCACACTGGTTTCAACGACACTGAACGTCGGACAACATGCCAACCACAAGGTTTCTTGCCATGGGGAAGGAGTTCTGATTTCTGCATCACCTTCAACATGGACAGTGATTGGAGATAAGGTCTAGGTTCTGAAACCTGAAAACCGAGGTTGGGAAGAGATGACAACCTAAGGCCATGGCGGCTCGATGTGCTCAGTGTGCGGCCAGCTGTCTGGGAGGGGCCAGGGGGTCCAGGCTCAGGCTGTGTCAGAAAGGGCATTAGTGCCCTGGTCAGCCTATGTATTTGGGGTACAGCCAAGGTCGGTGCAGGTTGATCCTCATTTGGGGTTACTGGGTACCCCCAGAGGACAATGTTTTTTATCTGGAGGGCAGGCAGAGTGCTGCATTTTAGTTCTGGATTGCCAAACTGGAGGCCTTGTGGGCCAGTAGTCTGACGACAAAAGTCTGAGAACACAAGCTAGGCTTAGGTTTCTGGGTGAGGCCATGGCACGCACAATCTACAGACCTGAATCGAGATCTCGTGCATCTGAAGTCAGGGCGAGGATCAGACGATCGCTCAGGTTGGAGTTTCAGTCCCTGATGGCCCCTTCATGAATGGGGGGGCATCACGAGGCCATGGGGGTTTTCCCATGATGGGAGTTGTGAGAAGCTCCAAACTGCAGAGAGTCTTCGGCAGGACAATTGAGACCTGTTGTTTGGCTCCAGGCCAATGATTCTGAGCAGGGTTCTAAGGATGGATGGCTGGGTAGCCCACCTCGCATTCCAATTGTCTCCTAGCAACAAGACAGTTTAGATCTCCTGGATCTGTGGGGAGCTCCCGAGGATGCTGAGTTGAAATGCACACCCCTGGGGATGGGTCCGAATGTACTTTTGTGTCTATGGAGACCTTGGAATGAAGCGGTGGCACTGGGGCCCTAAAGGGTTCTCCTAAACAGAGGCTTTGACACAGCTCCAACGTGCAAGTTTCCCATGTGTAGATGAGATGTTTTCTGATGGGTGAAACAAGAAACAGCTATATGCTGCTTTTGAAATCCAGGCCTCTGAGGAGAGATGCCTGGAAACCAAAGCAATGGATCTGATTAGTGCCTAGGGGCCTGTTCTTTCCTTTTTACCTCTGAGGACATCTGTCTATGGGTCTGAGTGCAGGTAGGGGCTCATTTGGGCTCCGATTGCCCCTGTTTTTCCTGGGAAGCTACCACTATTGAGATATATCAGGGACTTTGGAGGTTTATCCTATTAGAAGGGTTGTGGCCATTGGAATGGGCACACACAATTCCCTTGGAGAGGGCAAGTACAGTCCTCAGGTTTGGCTCCAGGGGCCTGAGCCTGTAGGTTGTGTAGTCCAGCCCTTTTTGGACAGTTGTCTGAAAACACAAACTCGGCTTATGTTTCAGGTCATAGGTATGGCAGGACTGATCTACAGACCATGAGGAGAACTTTTCGGGATTTGAAAGAAGGGCGAGTGTGAGGCTCCTGCTCAAGTTTTTGTCTCGGGATATCGTGTCACTCATGGTCGTGGAATTTCTGGGTGACTTCATGGGAAATGGACGAGTCTTACTCTCTGGTGGTTTGGCCCCGTCCAAAGAGTTTGGGTTCATTCTGTGGGCTGGAAGAAGTCCGTTTTATTTTGTTGTTGTTGTTGTTGTTGTTTTCTTTTTTAACCTCAGGTGTCCCACCAAATGAGGATTTCAGAGTAGAGCCCTAGGAGGGGCGACTGGACAATCAGAAATCTGGTTAAAAATTGGGGCCTAGGGACATGTCAAGCCCATTATGACATCTAATGGTCCAGCCACTGAGAGGACTTACTAGAGGACAGGACTCATGCTGAGGGTCACAATGCGTGTGTATGCCCTCGTCGCACTCAAGAATGGGCGGGGCCTCAGGGTTTCTCCTACACTGATCGTTGGACAACGTGCCAACCACAAGGGTTCTTGCCATGGGTAAGGAGGAGTTCTGATTTCTGCATCAGACTCACCCCTGGGCAGTGATTGGAGATAAGGTCTCGGTTCTGAAGCCTGAAAACTGAGGTAGGGAAGAGATGATGACCTAAGGCCATGGCGGGTTTTATGTGCTCAGTGTGCGGTCAGCTTTCTGGGTGTTGGTCAGGAGGTCCGGGCTCAGGATGTGTTCGACAGTGCATTAGTGCCCAGGTTAGACTATATAATTTGGGTAAAGTCGAGTGCTGTGTAGGTTTACCCTCATTTAAGGTGCCTGGGCAGCTCATGAGGCAATCATTTTTTTTTCTAAAGGGCAGGCAGAGTGCTGCATTGTGGGTCCGGAATTGCCAAACTTGAGGCTTTGGGGCCAGGAGTGTGAGGATGGAAGTCTGAGAAGACAAGCTAGACTTGGGTTTCAGGGCGAGGGCACGGCAGGTACCCCCTGCACATCTGAACCTATATCTCATGCATCTGAAGTCAGGGCGAGGATCAGACGTTGGCTCAGGTGGGAGTTTCTGAGCATGACGGCCGCTTCATGAAGGGAGCGGAATCTCGAGACCATTGAGGTTTTCCCACGTTGGGAGTTGTGGGATGCCCCCTTCCAGAATTCCTTCTTCCGGACAATTGAGACCTGTTGGACAGCTCCAGGACATCCCATATGGAATGACTCCAGAGCACCGTTCGCGGATGGATGCCTGGGAAGCCCGCCTCGCATTCCAATTGTCTCCTAGCAACAAGACAGTTTAGATCTGATGGCTCTGCGGGAGCAACCTCGGTGGCTGAGTTGAAATGGACTTTCCTGAGGATGTGTCCTAATGTGTTTTTGTGTCCATGAGGGCCTTGGAATGGGGCGGTGGCACCGGCAACCTGAAGTACTTTCCTAAGCTTTGGACGTGGCTCCCATGCACAGGTTTCCTTGTGGAGACGAGATGAGTTCTGATGGGTGCCTCAGGAAAACCCCTATGCTCGTATTGGAATCAGGCTTTTGAGGACACATGCCTGTAACCCATAGCAATGGATCCTATTATGGCCTAGGGTCCTGTCTGGTTCAAATTTCTTCTCTGGGGACATCCATCTATGGTATGAGTGGAGGTCGATTATCAGCTGGTGTCAGACACCCCTTGTTTGTTCCGGGTGACCCACACTATTGGGATGGCCTAAGGGTCGTTGGAGGTTTATCCTAATTTGTACGATTTTGGACCATGGAATGGGCAGAATTCCCATGGATTGGTAGGCACAGTCCTAATGTGTGGCTCCAGGGGCCCAGCCTGGAGGGTGTGTGGCCCAAGACTTTGAAGACAGAAGTCTGAAAACACAAACTCAGCTTAGGTTTGGGGACGTAGGTATGGCAGGCCCGATCTACAAACCATGAGAAGAACTCTACAGGATATGAAGAAAGTGCGAGTCTGTGGCGATTGCTCAGGCTTTTGTCTGTGGATTTTGTATCAGTGATGGCCGTGGAATGTCGGGGAGGCCTCATGGGCCATGGACGAATCTTCCTCTCTGAGGATTTGGCCCGATTCCCAATTGCTTTTCGTCAATCTGTGGGATGGGAGGACTCATTTCAGTTTTGTTACCTCAGGTGTCCCACCAAAAGAGGAATTCCAAAGCAAAGCCGTGGGGAAGACTGAAGGGACAATCCGAACTATGGTTAAAAATTGGGGCCTAGGGCATGGCAAGCCCAATATGCTATCTCTTCATCCAGCCACTGAGTGGCCTTACTTGAGGACTGGGCTCAGCCTGAGGGTCACAATGTGTGCTTGTGACCAATGTGGCCCGCGAGCATGGGCGGGGCCTCATGGGCCACACTGGTTTCAATGACACTGAACGTTGGACAACATGCCAACCACAAGGTTTCTTGCCATGGGGAAGGAGTTCTGATTTCTGCATCACCTTCAACATGGACAGTGATTGGAGATAAGGTCTAGGTTCTGAAACCTGAAAACCGAGGTTGGGAAGAGATGACAACCTAAGGCCATGGCGGCTCGATGTGCTCAGTGTGCGGCCAGCTGTCTGGGAGGGGCCAGGGGGTCCAGGCTCAGGCTGTGTCAGAAAGGGCATTAGTGCCCTGGTCAGCCTATGTATTTGGGGTACAGCCAAGGTCGGTGCAGGTTGATCCTCATTTGGGGTTACTGGGTACCCCCAGAGGACAATGTTTTTTATCTGGAGGGCAGGCAGAGTGCTGCATTTTAGTTCTGGATGGCCAAACTGGAGGCCTTGTGGGCCAGTAGTCTGACGACAAAAGTCTGAGAACACAAGCTAGGCTTAGGTTTCTGGGTGAGGCCATGGCAGGCACAATCTACAGACCTGAATCGAGATCTCGTGCATCTGAAGTCAGGGCGAGGATCAGACGATCGCTCAGGTTGGAGTTTCAGTCCCTGATGGCCCCTTCATGAATGGGGGGGCATCACGAGGCCATGGGGGTTTTCCCATGATGGGAGTTGTGAGAAGCTCCAAACTGCAGAGAGTCTTCGGCAGGACAATTGAGACCTGTTGTTTGGCTCCAGGCCAATGATTCTGAGCAGGGTTCTAAGGATGGATGGCTGGGTAGCCCACCTCGCATTCCAATTGTCTCCTAGCAACAAGACAGTCTAGATCTCCTGGATCTGTGGGGAGCTACCGAGGATGCTGAGTTGAAATGCACACCCCTGGGGATGGGTCCAAATGTGCTTTTGTGTCTATGGAGACCTTGGAATGAAGCGGTGGCACTGGGGCCCTAAAGGGTTCTCCTAAACAGAGGCTTTGACACAGCTCCAACGTGCAAGTTTCCCATGTGTAGATGAGATGTTTTCTGATGGGTGAAACAAGAAACAGCTATATGCTGGTTTTGAAATCCAGGCCTCTGAGGAGAGATGCCTGGAAACCAAAGCAATGGATCTGATTAGTGCCTAGGGGCCTGTTCTTTCCTTTTTACCTCTGAGGACATCTGTCTATGGGTCTGAGTGCAGGTAGGGGCTCATTTGGGCTCCGATTGCCCCTGTTTTTCCTGGGAAGCTACCACTATTGAGATATATCAGGGACTTTGGAGGTTTATCCTATTAGAAGGGTTGTGGCCATTGGAATGGGCACACACAATTCACTTGGAGAGGGCAAGTACAGTCCTCAGGTTTGGCTCCAGGGGCCTGAGCCTGTAGGTTGTGTAGTCCAGCCCTTTTTGGACAGTTGTCTGAAAACACAAACTCTGCTTATGTTTCAGGTCATAGGTATGGCAGGACTGATCTACAGACCATGAGGAGAACATTTTGGGATTTGAAAGAAGGGCGAGTGTGAGGCTCCTGCTCAAGTTTTTGTCTCGGGATATCGTGTCACTCATGGTCGTGGAATTTCTGGGTGACTTCATGGGAAATGGACGAGTCTTACTCTCTGGTGGTTTGGCCCCGTCCAAAGAGTTTGGGTTCATTCTGTGGGCTGGAAGAAGTCCGTTTTATTTTGTTGTTGTTGTTGTTGTTGTTTTCTTTTTTAAACTCAGGTGTCCCACCAAATGAGGGATTTCAGAGTAGAGCCCTAGGAGGGGCGACTGGACAATCAGAAATCTGGTTAAAAATTGGGGCCTAGGGACATGTCAAGCCCATTATGACATCTAATGGTCCAGCCACTGAGAGGACTTACTAGAGGACAGGACTCATGCTGAGGGTCACAATGCGTGTGTATGCCCTCGTCGCACTCAAGAATGGGCGGGGCCTCAGGGTTTCTCCTACACTTATCCTTGGACAACGTGCCAACCACAAGGGTTCTTGCCATGGGTAAGGAGGAGTTCTGATTTCTGCATCAGACTCACCCCTGGGCAGTGATTGGAGATAAGGTCTCGGTTCTGAAGCCTGAAAACTGAGGTAGGGAAGAGATGATGACCTAAGGCCATGGCGGGTTTTATGTGCTCAGTGTGCGGTCAGCTTTCTGTGTGTTGGTCAGAAGGTCCGGGCTCAGGATGTGTTCGACAGTGCATTAGTGCCCAGGTTAGACTATATAATTTGGGTAAAGTCGAGTGCTGTGTAGGTTTACCCTCATTTAAGGTGCCTGGGCAGCTCATGAGGCAATCATTTTTTTTTCTAGAGGGCAGGCAGAGTGCTGCATTGTGGGTCCGGAATTGCCAAACTTGAGGGCTTTGGGGCCAGGAGTGTGAGGATGGAAGTCTGAGAAGACAAGCTAGACTTGGGTTTCAGGGCGAGGGCACGGCAGGTACCCCCTGCACATCTGAACCTATATCTCATGCATCTGAAGTCAGGGCGAGGATCAGACGTTGGCTCAGGTGGGAGTTTCTGAGCATGACGGCCGCTTCATGAAGGGAGCGGAATCTCGAGACCATTGAGGTTTTCCCACGTTGGGAGTTGTGGGATGCCCCCTTCCAGGATTCCTTCTTCCGGACAATTGAGACCTGTTGGACAGCTCCAGGACATCCCATATGGAATGACTCCAGAGCACCGTTCGCGGATGGATGCCTGGGAAGCCCGCCTCGCATTCCAATTGTCTCCTAGCAACAAGACAGTTTAGATCTGATGGCTCTGCGGGAGCAACCTCGGTGGCTGAGTTGAAATGGACTTCCTGAGGATGTGTCCTAATGTGTTTTTGTGTCCATGAGGGCCTTGGAATGGGGCGGTGGCACCAGCAACCTGACGTACTTTCCTAAGCTTTGGACGTGGCTCTCATGCACAGGTTTCCTTGTGGAGACGAGATGAGTTCTGATGGGTGCCTCAGGAAAACCCCTATGCTCGTATTGGAATCAGGCTTTTGAGGACACATGCCTGTAACCCATAGCAATGGATCCTATTATGGCCTAGGGTCCTGTCTGGTTCAATCTTCTTCTCTGGGGACATCCATCTATGGTATGAGTGGAGGTCGATTATCAGCTGGTGTCAGACACCCCTTGTTTGTTCCGGGTGACCCACACTATTGGGATGGCCTAAGGGTCGTTGGAGGTTTCTCCTAATTTGTACGATTTTGGACCATGGAATGGGCAGAATTCCCATGGATTGGTAGGCACAGTCCTAGTGTGTGGCTCCAGGGGCCCAGCCTGGAGGGTGTGTGGCCCAAGACTTTGAGGACAGAAGTCTGAAAACACAAACTCAGCTTAGGTTTGGGGACGTAGGTATGGCAGGCCCGATCTACAAACCATGAGAAGAACTCTACAGGATATGAAGAAAGTGCGAGTCTGTGGCGATTGCTCAGGCTTTTGTCTGTGGATTTTGTATCAGTGATGGCCGTGGAATGTCGGGGAGGCCTCATGGGCCATGGACGAATCTTCCTCTCTGAGGATTTGGCCCGATTCCCAATTGCTTTTCGTCAATCTGTGGGATGGGAGGACTCATTTCAGTTTTGTTACCTCAGGTGTCCCACCAAAAGAGGAATTCCAAAGCAAAGCCGTGGGGAAGACTGAAGGGACAATCCGAACTATGGTTAAAAATTGGGGCCTAGGGCATGGCAAGCCCAATATGCTATCTCTTCATCCAGCCACTGAGTGGCCTTACTTGAGGACTGGGCTCAGCCTGAGGGTCACAATGTGTGCTTGTGACCAATGTGGCCCGCGAGCATGGGCGGGGCCTCATGGGCCACACTGGTTTCAACGACACTGAACGTCGGACAACATGCCAACCACAAGGTTTCTTGCCATGGGGAAGGAGTTCTGATTTCTGCATCACCTTCAACATGGACAGTGATTGGAGATAAGGTCTAGGTTCTGAAACCTGAAAACCGAGGTTGGGAAGAGATGACAACCTAAGGCCATGGCGGCTCGATGTGCTCAGTGTGCGGCCAGCTGTCTGGGAGGGGCCAGGGGGTCCAGGCTCAGGCTGTGTCAGAAAGGGCATTAGTGCCCTGGTCAGCCTATGTATTTGGGGTACAGCCAAGGTCGGTGCAGGTTGATCCTCATTTGGGGTTACTGGGTACCCCCAGAGGACAATGTTTTTTATCTGGAGGGCAGGCAGAGTGCTGCATTTTAGTTCTGGATTGCCAAACTGGAGGCCTTGTGGGCCAGTAGTCTGACGACAAAAGTCTGAGAACACAAGCTAGGCTTAGGTTTCTGGGTGAGGCCATGGCACGCACAATCTACAGACCTGAATCGAGATCTCGTGCATCTGAAGTCAGGGCGAGGATCAGACGATCGCTCAGGTTGGAGTTTCAGTCCCTGATGGCCCCTTCATGAATGGGGGGGCATCACGAGGCCATGGGGGTTTTCCCATGATGGGAGTTGTGAGAAGCTCCAAACTGCAGAGAGTCTTCGGCAGGACAATTGAGACCTGTTGTTTGGCTCCAGGCCAATGATTCTGAGCAGGGTTCTAAGGATGGATGGCTGGGTAGCCCACCTCGCATTCCAATTGTCTCCTAGCAACAAGACAGTTTAGATCTCCTGGATCTGTGGGGAGCTCCCGAGGATGCTGAGTTGAAATGCACACCCCTGGGGATGGGTCCGAATGTACTTTTGTGTCTATGGAGACCTTGGAATGAAGCGGTGGCACTGGGGCCCTAAAGGGTTCTCCTAAACAGAGGCTTTGACACAGCTCCAACGTGCAAGTTTCCCATGTGTAGATGAGATGTTTTCTGATGGGTGAAACAAGAAACAGCTATATGCTGCTTTTGAAATCCAGGCCTCTGAGGAGAGATGCCTGGAAACCAAAGCAATGGATCTGATTAGTGCCTAGGGGCCTGTTCTTTCCTTTTTACCTCTGAGGACATCTGTCTATGGGTCTGAGTGCAGGTAGGGGCTCATTTGGGCTCCGATTGCCCCTGTTTTTCCTGGGAAGCTACCACTATTGAGATATATCAGGGACTTTGGAGGTTTATCCTATTAGAAGGGTTGTGGCCATTGGAATGGGCACACACAATTCCCTTGGAGAGGGCAAGTACAGTCCTCAGGTTTGGCTCCAGGGGCCTGAGCCTGTAGGTTGTGTAGTCCAGCCCTTTTTGGACAGTTGTCTGAAAACACAAACTCGGCTTATGTTTCAGGTCATAGGTATGGCAGGACTGATCTACAGACCATGAGGAGAACTTTTCGGGATTTGAAAGAAGGGCGAGTGTGAGGCTCCTGCTCAAGTTTTTGTCTCGGGATATCGTGTCACTCATGGTCGTGGAATTTCTGGGTGACTTCATGGGAAATGGACGAGTCTTACTCTCTGGTGGTTTGGCCCCGTCCAAAGAGTTTGGGTTCATTCTGTGGGCTGGAAGAAGTCCGTTTTATTTTGTTGTTGTTGTTGTTGTTGTTTTCTTTTTTAACCTCAGGTGTCCCACCAAATGAGGATTTCAGAGTAGAGCCCTAGGAGGGGCGACTGGACAATCAGAAATCTGGTTAAAAATTGGGGCCTAGGGACATGTCAAGCCCATTATGACATCTAATGGTCCAGCCACTGAGAGGACTTACTAGAGGACAGGACTCATGCTGAGGGTCACAATGCGTGTGTATGCCCTCGTCGCACTCAAGAATGGGCGGGGCCTCAGGGTTTATCCTACACTGATCGTTGGACAACGTGCCAACCACAAGGGTTCTTGCCATGGGTAAGGAGGAGTTCTGATTTCTGCATCAGACTCACCCCTGGGCAGTGATTGGAGATAAGGTCTCGGTTCTGAAGCCTGAAAACTGAGGTAGGGAAGAGATGATGACCTAAGGCCATGGCGGGTTTTATGTGCTCAGTGTGCGGTCAGCTTTCTGGGTGTTGGTCAGAAGGTCCGGGCTCAGGATGTGTTCGACAGTGCATTAGTGCCCAGGTTAGACTATATAATTTGGGTAAAGTCGAGTGCTGTGTAGGTTTACCCTCATTTAAGGTGCCTGGGCAGCTCATGAGGCAATCATTTTTTTTTCTAAAGGGCAGGCAGAGTGCTGCATTGTGGGTCCGGAATTGCCAAACTTGAGGCTTTGGGGCCAGGAGTGTGAGGATGGAAGTCTGAGAAGACAAGCTAGACTTGGGTTTCAGGGCGAGGGCACGGCAGGTACCCCCTGCACATCTGAACCTATATCTCATGCATCTGAAGTCAGGGCGAGGATCAGACGTTGGCTCAGGTGGGAGTTTCTGAGCATGACGGCCGCTTCATGAAGGGAGCGGAATCTCGAGACCATTGAGGTTTTCCCACGTTGGGAGTTGTGGGATGCCCCCTTCCAGAATTCCTTCTTCCGGACAATTGAGACCTGTTGGACAGCTCCAGGACATCCCATATGGAATGACTCCAGAGCACCGTTCGCGGATGGATGCCTGGGAAGCCCGCCTCGCATTCCAATTGTCTCCTAGCAACAAGACAGTTTAGATCTGATGGCTCTGCGGGAGCAACCTCGGTGGCTGAGTTGAAATGGACTTTCCTGAGGATGTGTCCTAATGTGTTTTTGTGTCCATGAGGGCCTTGGAATGGGGCGGTGGCACCGGCAACCTGAAGTACTTTCCTAAGCTTTGGACGTGGCTCCCATGCACAGGTTTCCTTGTGGAGACGAGATGAGTTCTGATGGGTGCCTCAGGAAAACCCCTATGCTCGTATTGGAATCAGGCTTTTGAGGACACATGCCTGTAACCCATAGCAATGGATCCTATTATGGCCTAGGGTCCTGTCTGGTTCAAATTTCTTCTCTGGGGACATCCATCTATGGTATGAGTGGAGGTCGATTATCAGCTGGTGTCAGACACCCCTTGTTTGTTCCGGGTGACCCACACTATTGGGATGGCCTAAGGGTCGTTGGAGGTTTATCCTAATTTGTACGATTTTGGACCATGGAATGGGCAGAATTCCCATGGATTGGTAGGCACAGTCCTAATGTGTGGCTCCAGGGGCCCAGCCTGGAGGGTGTGTGGCCCAAGACTTTGAGGACAGAAGTCTGAAAACACAAACTCAGCTTAGGTTTGGGGACGTAGGTATGGCAGGCCCGATCTACAAACCATGAGAAGAACTCTACAGGATATGAAGAAAGTGCGAGTCTGTGGCGATTGCTCAGGCTTTTGTCTGTGGATTTTGTATCAGTGATGGCCGTGGAATGTCGGGGAGGCCTCATGGGCCATGGACGAATCTTCCTCTCTGAGGATTTGGCCCGATTCCCAATTGCTTTTCGTCAATCTGTGGGATGGGAGGACTCATTTCAGTTTTGTTACCTCAGGTGTCCCACCAAAAGAGGAATTCCAAAGCAAAGCCGTGGGGAAGACTGAAGGGACAATCCGAACTATGGTTAAAAATTGGGGCCTAGGGCATGGCAAGCCCAATATGCTATCTCTTCATCCAGCCACTGAGTGGCCTTACTTGAGGACTGGGCTCAGCCTGAGGGTCACAATGTGTGCTTGTGACCAATGTGGCCCGCGAGCATGGGCGGGGCCTCATGGGCCACACTGGTTTCAATGACACTGAA
Organism: Mustela nivalis; assembly: GCF_964662115.1. NCBI lineage: Eukaryota > Metazoa > Chordata > Mammalia > Carnivora > Mustelidae > Mustela > Mustela nivalis. Next base: position 99,216 of record NW_028135565.1, on the reverse strand, counting down.
CGTTGGACAACATGCCAACCACAAGGTTTCTTGCCATGGGGAAGGAGTTCTGATTTCTGCATCACCTTCAACATGGACAGTGATTGGAGATAAGGTCTAGGTTCTGAAACCTGAAAACCGAGGTTGGGAAGAGATGACAACCTAAGGCCATGGCGGCTCGATGTGCTCAGTGTGCGGCCAGCTGTCTGGGAGGGGCCAGGGGGTCCAGGCTCAGGCTGTGTCAGAAAGGGCATTAGTGCCCTGGTCAGCCTATGTATTTTGGGTACAGCCAAGGTCGGTGCAGGTTGATCCTCATTTGGGGTTACTGGGTACCCCCAGAGGACAATGTTTTTTATCTGGAGGGCAGGCAGAGTGCTGCATTTTAGTTCTGGATGGCCAAACTGGAGGCCTTGTGGGCCAGTAGTCTGACGACAAAAGTCTGAGAACACAAGCTAGGCTTAGGTTTCTGGGTGAGGCCATGGCAGGCACAATCTACAGACCTGAATCGAGATCTCGTGCATCTGAAGTCAGGGCGAGGATCAGACGATCGCTCAGGTTGGAGTTTCAGTCCCTGATGGCCCCTTCATGAATGGGGGGGCATCACGAGGCCATGGGGGTTTTCCCATGATGGGAGTTGTGAGAAGCTCCAAACTGCAGAGAGTCTTCGGCAGGACAATTGAGACCTGTTGTTTGGCTCCAGGCCAATGATTCTGAGCAGGGTTCTAAGGATGGATGGCTGGGTAGCCCACCTCGCATTCCAATTGTCTCCTAGCAACAAGACAGTCTAGATCTCCTGGATCTGTGGGGAGCTACCGAGGATGCTGAGTTGAAATGCACACCCCTGGGGATGGGTCCAAATGTGCTTTTGTGTCTATGGAGACCTTGGAATGAAGCGGTGGCACTGGGGCCCTAAAGGGTTCTCCTAAACAGAGGCTTTGACACAGCTCCAACGTGCAAGTTTCCCATGTGTAGATGAGATGTTTTCTGATGGGTGAAACAAGAAACAGCTATATGCTGGTTTTGAAATCCAGGCCTCTGAGGAGAGATGCCTGGAAACCAAAGCAATGGATCTGATTAGTGCCTAGGGGCCTGTTCTTTCCTTTTTACCTCTGAGGACATCTGTCTATGGGTCTGAGTGCAGGTAGGGGCTCATTTGGGCTCCGATTGCCCCTGTTTTTCCTGGGAAGCTACCACTATTGAGATATATCAGGGACTTTGGAGGTTTATCCTATTAGAAGGGTTGTGGCCATTGGAATGGGCACACACAATTCCCTTGGAGAGGGCAAGTACAGTCCTCAGGTTTGGCTCCAGGGGCCTGAGCCTGTAGGTTGTGTAGTCCAGCCCTTTTTGGACAGTTGTCTGAAAACACAAACTCTGCTTATGTTTCAGGTCATAGGTATGGCAGGACTGATCTACAGACCATGAGAGAACATTTTGGGATTTGAAAGAAGGGCGAGTGTGAGGCTCCTGCTCAAGTTTTTGTCTCGGGATATCGTGTCACTCATGGTCGTGGAATTTCTGGGTGACTTCATGGGAAATGGACGAGTCTTACTCTCTGGTGGTTTGGCCCCGTCCAAAGAGTTTGGGTTCATTCTGTGGGCTGGAAGAAGTCCGTTTTATTTTGTTGTTGTTGTTGTTGTTGTTTTCTTTTTTAAACTCAGGTGTCCCACCAAATGAGGGATTTCAGAGTAGAGCCCTAGGAGGGGCGACTGGACAATCAGAAATCTGGTTAAAAATTGGGGCCTAGGGACATGTCAAGCCCATTATGACATCTAATGGTCCAGCCACTGAGAGGACTTACTAGAGGACAGGACTCATGCTGAGGGTCACAATGCGTGTGTATGCCCTCGTCGCACTCAAGAATGGGCGGGGCCTCAGGGTTTCTCCTACACTTATCCTTGGACAACGTGCCAACCACAAGGGTTCTTGCCATGGGTAAGGAGGAGTTCTGATTTCTGCATCAGACTCACCCCTGGGCAGTGATTGGAGATAAGGTCTCGGTTCTGAAGCCTGAAAACTGAGGTAGGGAAGAGATGATGACCTAAGGCCATGGCGGGTTTTATGTGCTCAGTGTGCGGTCAGCTTTCTGTGTGTTGGTCAGAAGGTCCGGGCTCAGGATGTGTTCGACAGTGCATTAGTGCCCAGGTTAGACTATATAATTTGGGTAAAGTCGAGTGCTGTGTAGGTTTACCCTCATTTAAGGTGCCTGGGCAGCTCATGAGGCAATCATTTTTTTTTCTAGAGGGCAGGCAGAGTGCTGCATTGTGGGTCCGGAATTGCCAAACTTGAGGGCTTTGGGGCCAGGAGTGTGAGGATGGAAGTCTGAGAAGACAAGCTAGACTTGGGTTTCAGGGCGAGGGCACGGCAGGTACCCCCTGCACATCTGAACCTATATCTCATGCATCTGAAGTCAGGGCGAGGATCAGACGTTGGCTCAGGTGGGAGTTTCTGAGCATGACGGCCGCTTCATGAAGGGAGCGGAATCTCGAGACCATTGAGGTTTTCCCACGTTGGGAGTTGTGGGATGCCCCCTTCCAGGATTCCTTCTTCCGGACAATTGAGACCTGTTGGACAGCTCCAGGACATCCCATATGGAATGACTCCAGAGCACCGTTCGCGGATGGATGCCTGGGAAGCCCGCCTCGCATTCCAATTGTCTCCTAGCAACAAGACAGTTTAGATCTGATGGCTCTGCGGGAGCAACCTCGGTGGCTGAGTTGAAATGGACTTCCTGAGGATGTGTCCTAATGTGTTTTTGTGTCCATGAGGGCCTTGGAATGGGGCGGTGGCACCAGCAACCTGACGTACTTTCCTAAGCTTTGGACGTGGCTCCCATGCACAGGTTTCCTTGTGGAGACGAGATGAGTTCTGATGGGTGCCTCAGGAAAACCCCTATGCTCGTATTGGAATCAGGCTTTTGAGGACACATGCCTGTAACCCATAGCAATGGATCCTATTATGGCCTAGGGTCCTGTCTGGTTCAATCTTCTTCTCTGGGGACATCCATCTATGGTATGAGTGGAGGTCGATTATCAGCTGGTGTCAGACACCCCTTGTTTGTTCCGGGTGACCCACACTATTGGGATGGCCTAAGGGTCGTTGGAGGTTTCTCCTAATTTGTACGATTTTGGACCATGGAATGGGCAGAATTCCCATGGATTGGTAGGCACAGTCCTATTGTGTGGCTCCAGGGGCCCAGCCTGGAGGGTGTGTGGCCCAAGACTTTGAGGACAGAAGTCTGAAAACACAAACTCAGCTTAGGTTTGGGGACGTAGGTATGGCAGGCCCGATCTACAAACCATGAGAAGAACTCTACAGGATATGAAGAAAGTGCGAGTCTGTGGCGATTGCTCAGGGTTTTGTCTGTGGATTTTGTATCAGTGATGGCCGTGGAATGTCGGGGAGGCCTCATGGGCCATGGACGAATCTTCCTCTCTGAGGATTTGGCCCGATTCCCAATTGCTTTTCGTCAATCTGTGGGATGGGAGGACTCATTTCAGTTTTGTTACCTCAGGTGTCCCAACAAAAGAGGAATTCCAAAGCAAAGCCGTGGGGAAGACTGAAGGGACAATCCGAACTATGGCTAAAAATTGGGGCCTAGGGGCATGGCAAGCCCAATATGCTATCTCTTCATCCAGCCACTGAGTGGCCTTACTTGAGGACTGGGCTCAGCCTGAGGGTCACAATGTGTGTTTGTGACCAATGTGGCCCGCGAGCATGGGCGGGGCCTCATGGGCCACACTGGTTTCAACGACACTGAACGTTGGACAACATGCCAACCACAAGGTTTCTTGCCATGGGGAAGGAGTTCTGATTTCTGCATCACCTTCAACATGGACAGTGATTGGAGATAAGGTCTAGGTTCTGAAACCTGAAAACCGAGGTTGGGAAGAGATGACAACCTAAGGCCATGGCGGCTCGATGTGCTCAGTGTGCGGCCAGCTGTCTGGGAGGGGCCAGGGGGTCCAGGCTCAGGCTGTGTCAGAAAGGGCATTAGTGCCCTGGTCAGCCTATGTATTTGGGGTACAGCCAAGGTCGGTGCAGGTTGATCCTCATTTGGGGTTACTGGGTACCCCCAGAGGACAATGTTTTTTATCTGGAGGGCAGGCAGAGTGCTGCATTTTAGTTCTGGATTGCCAAACTGGAGGCCTTGTGGGCCAGTAGTCTGACGACAAAAGTCTGAGAACACAAGCTAGGCTTAGGTTTCTGGGTGAGGCCATGGCAGGCACAATCTACAGACCTGAATCGAGATCTCGTGCATCTGAAGTCAGGGCGAGGATCAGACGATCGCTCAGGTTGGAGTTTCTGTCCCTGATGGCCCCTTCATGAATGGGGGGGCATCACGAGGCCATGGGGGTTTTCCCATGATGGGAGTTGTGAGAAGCTCCAAACTGCAGAGAGTCTTCGGCAGGACAATTGAGACCTGTTGTTTGGCTCCAGGCCAATGATTCTGAGCAGGGTTCTAAGGATGGATGGCTGGGTAGCCCACCTCGCATTCCAATTGTCTCCTAGCAACAAGACAGTCTAGATCTCCTGGATCTGTGGGGAGCTACCGAGGATGCTGAGTTGAAATGCACAACCCTGGGGATGGGTCCGAATGTGCTTTTGTGTCTATGGAGACCTTGGAATGAAGCGGTGGCACTGGGGCCCTAAAGGGTTCTCCTAAACAGAGGCTTTGACAACGTGCAAGTTTCCCATGTGTAGATGAGATGTTTTCTGATGGGTGAGTCAAGAAACAGCTATATGCTGCTTTTGAAATCCAGGCCTCTGAGGAGAGATGCTTGGAAACCAAAGCAATGGATCTGATTAGTGCCTAGGGGCCTGTTCTTTCCTTTTTACCTCTGAGGACATCTGTCTATGGGTCTGAGTGCAGGTAGGGGCTCATTTGGGCTCCTATTGCCCCTGTTTTTCCGGGGAAGCTACCACTATTGAGATATATCAGGGACTTTGGAGGTTTATCCTATTAGAAGGGTTGTGGCCATTGGAATGGGCACACACAATTCCCTTGGAGAGGGCAAGTACAGTCCTCAGGTTTGGCTCCAGGGGCCTGAGCCTGTAGGTTGTGTAGTCCAGCCCTTTTTGGACAGTTGTCTGAAAACACAAACTCGGCTTATGTTTCAGGTCATAGGTATGGCAGGACTGATCTACAGACCATGAGGAGAACATTTTGGGATTTGAAAGAAGGGCGAGTGTGAGGCTCCTGCTCAAGTTTTTGTCTCGGGATATCGTGTCACTCATGGTCGTGGAATTTCTGGGTGACTTCATGGGAAATGGACGAGTCTTACTCTCTGGTGGTTTGGCCCCGTCCAAAGAGTTTGGGTTCATTCTGTGGGCTGGAAGAAGTCCGTTTTATTTTGTTGTTGTTGTTGTTGTTGTTGTTGTTTTCTTTTTTAACCTCAGGTGTCCCACCAAATGAGGGATTTCAGAGTAGAGCCCTAGGAGGGGCGACTGGACAATCAGAAATCTGGTTAAAAATTGGGGCCTAGGGACATGTCAAGCCCATTATGACATCTAATGTTCCAGCCACTGAGAGGACTTACTAGAGGACAGGACTCATGCTGAGGGTCACAATGCGTGTGTATGCCCTCGTCGCACTCAAGAATGGGCGGGGCCTCAGGGTTTCTCCTACACTGATCGTTGGACAACGTGCCAACCACAAGGGTTCTTGCCATGGGTAAGGAGGAGTTCTGATTTCTGCATCAGACTCACCCCTGGGCAGTGATTGGAGATAAGGTCTCGGTTCTGAAGCCTGAAAACTGAGGTAGGGAAGAGATGATGACCTAAGGCCATGGCGGGTTTTATGTGCTCAGTGTGCGGTCAGCTTTCTGGGTGTTGGTCAGGAGGTACGGGCTCAGGATGTGTTCGACAGTGCATTAGTGCCCAGGTTAGACTATATAATTTGGGTAAAGTCGAGTGCTGTGTAGGTTTACCCTCATTTAAGGTGCCTGAGCAGCTCATGAGGCAGTAATTTTTTTTTTTCTAGAGGGCAGGCAGAGTGCTGCATTGTGGGTCCGGAATTGCCAAACTTGAGGGCTTTGGGGCCACGAGTGTGAGGATGGAAGTCTGAGAAGACAAGCTAGACTTGGGTTTCAGGGCGAGGGCACGGCAGGTACCCCCTGCAGATCTGAACCAATATCTCATGCATCTGAAGTCAGGGAGAGGATCAGACGTTGGCTCAGGTGGGAGTTTCTGAGCATGACGGCCGCTTCATGAAGGGAGCGGAATCTCGAGACCATTGAGGTTTTCCCACGTTGGGAGTTGTGGGATGCCCCCTTCCAGGATTCCTTCTTCCGGACAATTGAGACCTGTTGGACAGCTCCAGGACATCCCATATGGAATGACTCCAGAGCACCGTTCGCGGATGGATGCCTGGGAAGCCCGCCTCGCATTCCAATTGTCTCCTAGCAACAAGACATTTAGATCTGATGGCTCTGCGGGAGCAACCTCGGTGGCTGAGTTGAAATGGACTTTCCTGAGGATGTGTCCTAATGTGTTTTTGTGTCCATGAGGGCCTTGGAATGGGGCGGTGGCACCGGCAACCTGACGTACTTTCCTAAGCTTAGGACGTGGCTCCCATGCACAGGTTTCCTTGTGGAGACGAGATGAGTTCTGATGGGTGCCTCAGGAAAACCCCTATGCTCGTATTGGAATCAGGCTTTTGAGGACACATGCCTGTAACCCATAGCAATGGATCCTATTATGGCCTAGGGTCCTGTCTGGTTCAATCTTCTTCTCTGGGGACATCCATCTATGGTATGAGTGGAGGTCGATTATCAGCTGGTGTCAGACACCCCTTGTTTGTTCCGGGTGACCCACACTATTGGGATGGCCTAAGGGTCGTTGGAGGTTTCTCCTAATTTGTACGATTTTGGACCATGGAATGGGCAGAATTCCCATGGATTGGTAGGCACAGTCCTAATGTGTGGCTCCAGGGGCCCAGCCTGGAGGGTGTGTGGCCCAAGACTTTGAGGACAGAAGTCTGAAAACACAAACTCAGCTTAGGTTTGGGGACGTAGGTATGGCAGGCCCGATCTACAAACCATGAGAAGAACTCTACAGGATATGAAGAAAGTGCGAGTCTGTGGCGATTGCTCAGGCTTTTGTCTCTGGATTTTGTATCATGATGGCCGTGGAATGTCGGGGAGGCCTCATGGGCCATGGACGAATCTTCCTCTCTGAGGATTTGGCCCGATTCCCAATTGCTTTTCGTCAATCTGTGGGATGGGAGGACTCATTTCAGTTTTGTTACCTCAGGTGTCCCACCAAAAGAGGAATTCCAAAGCAAAGCCGTGGGGAAGACTGAAGGGACAATCCGAACTATGGTGAAAAATTGGGGCCTAGGGGCATGGCAAGCCCAATATGCTATCTCTTCATCCAGCCACTGAGTGGCCTTACTTGAGGACTGGGCTCAGCCTGAGGGTCACAATGTGTGCTTGTGACCAATGTGGCCCGCGAGCATGGGCGGGGCCTCATGGGCCACACTGGTTTCAACGACACTGAACGTTGGACAACATGCCAACCACAAGGTTTCTTGCCATGGGGAAGGAGTTCTGATTTCTGCATCACCTTCAACATGGTCAGTGATTGGAGATAAGGTCTAGGTTCTGAAACCTGAAAACCGAGGTTGGGAAGAGATGACAGCTCGATGTGCTCAGTGTGCGGCCAGCTATCTGGGAGGGGCCAGGGGGTCCAGGCTCAGGCTGTGTCAGAAAGGGCATTAGTGCCCTGGTCAGCCTATGTATTTGGGGTACAGCCAAGGTCGGTGCAGGTTGATCCTCATTTGGGGTTACTGGGTAGCCCCAGAGGACAATGTTTTTTATCTGGAGGGCAGGCAGAGTGCTGCATTTTAGTTCTGGATTGCCAAACTGGAGGCCTTGTGGGCCAGTAGTCTGACGACAAAAGTCTGAGAACACAAGCTAGGCTTAGGTTTCTGGGTGAGGCCATGGCAGGCACAATCTACAGACCTGAATCGAGATCTCGTGCATCTGAAGTCAGGGCGAGGATCAGACGATCGCTCAGGTTGGAGTTTCTGTCCCTGATGGCCCCTTCATGAATGGGGGGGCATCACGAGGCCATGGGGTTTTCCCATGATGGGAGTTGTGAGTAGCTCCAAACTGCAGAGAGTCTTCGGCAGGACAATTGAGACCTGTTGTTTGGCTCCAGGCCAATGATTCTGAGCAGGGTTCTAAGGATGGATGGCTGGGTAGCCCACCTTGCATTCCAATTGTCTCCTAGCAACAAGACAGTTTAGATCTCCTGGATCTGTGGGGAGCTACCGAGGATGCTGAGTTGAAATGCACAACCCTGGGGATGGGTCCGAATGTGCTTTTGTGTCTATGGAGACCTTGGAATGAAGCGGGGCACTGGGGCCCTAAAGGGTTCTCCTAAACAGAGGCTTTGACACAGCTCCAACGTGCAACTTTCCCATGTGTAGATGAGATGTTTTCTGATGGGTGAAACAAGAAACAGCTATATGCTGCTTTTGAAATCCAGGCCTCTGAGGAGAGATGCCTGGAAACCAAAGCAATGGATCTGATTAGTGCCTAGGGGCCTGTTCTTTCCTTTTTACATCTGAGGACATCTGTCTATGGGTCTGAGTGCAGGTAGGGGCTCATTTGGGCTCCGATTGCCCCTGTTTTTCCTGGGAAGCTACCACTATTGAGATATATCAGGGACTTTGGAGGTTTATCCTATTAGAAGGGTTGTGGCCATTGGAATGGGCACACACAATTCCCTTGGAGAGGGCAAGTACAGTCCTCAGGTTTGGCTCCAGGGGCCTGAGCCTGTAGGTTGTGTCGTCCAGCCCTTTTTGGACAGTTGTCTGAAAACACAAACTCGGCTTATGTTTCAGGTCATAGGTATGGCAGGACTGATCTACAGACCATGAGGAGAACTTTTCGGGATTTGAAAGAAGGGCGAGTGTGAGGCTCCTGCTCAAGTTTTTGTCTCGGGATATCGTGTCACTCATGGTCGTGGAATTTCTGGGTGACTTCATGGGAAATGGACGAGTCTTACTCTCTGGTGGTTTGGCCCCGTCCAAAGAGTTTGGGTTCATTCTGTGGGCTGGAAGAAGTCCGTTTTATTTTGTTGTTGTTGTTGTTGTTGTTTTCTTTCTTAACCTCAGGTGTTTCACCAAATGAGGGATTTCAGAGTAGAGCCCTAGGAGGGGCGACTGGACAATCAGAAATCTGGTTAAAAATTGGGGCCTAGGGACATGTCAAGCCCATTATGACATCTAATGGTCCAGCCACTGAGAGGACTTACTAGAGGACAGGACTCATGCTGAGGGTCACAATGCGTGTGTATGCCCTCGTCGCACTCAAGAATGGGCGGTGCCTCAGGGTTTCTCCTACACTGATCGTTGGACAACGTGCCAACCACAAGGGTTCTTGCCATGGGTAAGGAGGAGTTCTGATTTCTGCATCAGACTCACCCCTGGGCAGTGATTGGAGATAAGGTCTCGGTTCTTATGCCTGAAAACTGAGGTAGGGAAGAGATGATGACCTAAGGCCATGGCGGGTTTTATGTGCTCAGTGTGCGGTCAGCTTTCTGGGTGTTGGTCAGGAGGTCCGGGCTCCGGTTGTGTTCGACAGTGCATGAGTGCCCAGGTTAGACTATATAATTTGGGTAAAGTCGAGTGCTGTGTAGGTTTACCCTCATTTAAGGTGCCTGGGCAGCTCATGAGGCAATCATTTTTTTTTTCTAGAGGGCAGGCAGAGTGTTGCATTGTGGGTCCGGAATTGCCAAACTTGAGGGCTTCGGGGCCAGGAGTGTGAGGATGGAAGTCTGAGAAGACAAGCTAGACTTGGGTTTCAGGGCGAGGGCACGGCAGGTACCCCCTGCAGATCTGAACCAATATCTCATGCATCTGAAGTCAGGGCGAGGATCAGACGTTGGCTCAGGTGGGAGTTTCTGAGCATGACGGCCGCTTCATGAAGGGAGCGGAAGCTCGAGACCATTGAGGTTTTCCCACGTTGGGAGTTGTGGGATGCCCCCTTCCAAAATTCCTTCTTCCGGACAATTGAGACCTGTTGGACAGCTCCAGGACATCCCATATGGAATGACTCCAGAGCACCATTCGCGGATGGATGCCTGGGAAGCCCGCCTCGCATTCCAATTGTCTCCTAGCAACAAGACAGTTTAGATCTGATGGCTCTGCGGGAGCAACCTCGGTGGCTGAGTTGAAATGGACTTTCCTGAGGATGTGTCCTAATGTGTTTTTGTGTCCATGAGGGCCTTGGAATGGGGCGGTGGCACCGGCAACCTGAAGTACTTTCCTAAGCTTTGGACATGGCTCCCATGCACAGGTTTCCTTGTGGAGACGAGATGAGTTCTGATGGGTGCCTCAGGAAAACCCCTATGCTCGTATTGGAATCAGGCTTTTGAGGACACATGCCTGTAACCCATAGCAATGGATCCTATTATGGCCTAGGGTCCTGTCTGGTTCAATCTTCTTCTCTGGGGACATCCATCTATGGTATGAGTGGAGGTCGATTATCAGCTGGTGTCAGACACCCCTTGTTTGTTCCGGGTGACCCACACTATTGGGATGGCCTAAGGGTCGTTGGAGGTTTCTCCTAATTTGTACGATTTTGGACCATGGAATGGGCAGAATTCCCATGGATTGGTAGGCACAGTCCTAATGAGTGGCTCCAGGGGCCCAGCCTGGAGGGTGTGTGGCCCAAGACTTTGAAGACAGAAGTCTGAAAACACAAACTCAGCTTAGGTTTGGGGACGTAGGTATGGCAGGCCCGATCTACAAACCATGAGAAGAACTCTTCAGGATATGAAGAAAGTGCGAGTCTGTGGCGATTGCTCAGGCTTTTGTCTCTGGATTTTGTATCAGTGATGGCCGTGGAATGTCGGGGAGGCCTCATGGGCCATGGACGAATCTTCCTCTCTGAGGATTTGGCCCGATTCCCAATTGCTTTTCGTCAATCTGTGGGATGGGAGGACTCATTTCAGTTTTGTTACCTCAGGTGTCCCACCAAAAGAGGAATTCCAAAGCAAAGCCGTGGGGAAGACTGAAGGGACAATCCGAACTATGGTTAAAAATTGGGGCCTAGGGGCATGGCAAGCCCAATATGCTATCTCTTCATCCAGCCACTGAGTGGCCTTACTTGAGGACTGGGCTCAGCCTGAGGGTCACAATGTGTGTTTGTGACCAATGTGGCCCGCGAGCATGGGCGGGGCCTCATGGGCCACACTGGTTTCAAGGACACTGAACATTGGACAACATGCCAACCACAAGGTTTCTTGCCATGGGGAAGGAGTTCTGATTTCTGCATCACCTTCAACATGGACAGTGATTGGAGATAAGGTCTAGGTTCTGAAACCTGAAAACCGAGGTTGGGAAGAGATGACGACCTAAGGCCATGGCGGCTCGATGTGCTCAGTGTGCGGCCAGCTGTCTGGGAGGGGCCAGGGGGTCCAGGCTCAGGCTGTGTCAGAAAGGGCATTAGTGCCCTGGTCAGCCTATGTATTTGGGGTACAGCCAAGGTCGGTGCAGGTTGATCCTCATTTGGGGTTACTGGGTAGACCCAAAGGACAATGTTTTTCTTCTGGAGGGCAGGCAGAGTGCTCTATTATAGTTCTGGATTGCCAACCTGGAGGGCTTGTGGGACAGTAGTCTGATGACAAAAGTCTGAGAACACAAGCTAGGCTTAGGTTTCTGGGTTAGGCCATGGCAGGCACATTCTACAGACCTGAATCGAAATCTCGTGCATCTGAAGTCAGGGCGAGGATCAGACGATCGCTCAGGTTGGAGTTTCTGTCCCTGATGGACCCTTCATGAATGGGGGGGCATCACGAGGCCATGGGGATTTTCCCAATGGGAGTTGTGAGAAGCTCCAAACTGCAGAGTGTCTTCTGCAGGACAATTGAGACCTGTTGTTTGGCTCCTGGCCAATGATTCTGAGCAGGGTTCTAAGGATGGATGGCTGGGTAGCCCACCTCGCATTCCAATTGTCTCCTAGCAATAAGACAGTTTAGGTCTCCTGGATCTGTGGGGAGCAACCGAGGACGCTGAGTTGAAATGGACACCCCTGGGGATGGGTCTGAATGTGCTTTTGTGTCTATGGAGACCTTGGAATGAAGCGGTGGCACTGGGGCCCTAAAGGGTTCTCCTAAACAGAGGCTTTGACTCAGCTCCAACGTGCAAGTTTCCCATGTGTAGATGAGATGTTTTCTGTTGGGTGAGTCAAGACACAGCTATATGCTGCTTTTGAAATCCAGGCCTCTGAGGAGAGATGCCTGGAAACCAAAGCAATGGATCTGATTAGTGCCTAGGGGCCTGTTCTTTCCTTCATACCTCTGGGGACATCTGTCTATGGGTCTAAGTGCAGGCAGGTGCTCAGTTGGGCTCAGATTGCCCCTGTTTTTCCTGGCAAGCCACCACTATTGAGATGGATCAGGGACTTTGGAGGTTTATCGTATTAGAAGGGTTGTGGCCATTGGAATGGGCACACACAATTCCCTTGGAGAGGGCAAGTACAGTCCTCAGGTTTGGCTCCAGGAGCCTGAGCCTGTAGGTTGTCTACGCCAGGGCTGTTTGGACAGTTGTCTGAAAACACAAACTCGGCTTATGTTTCGGGTCATAGGTATGGCAGGACTGATCTACAGACCATGAGGAGAACTCTTAGGGATTTGAAAGAAGCGCGAGAGTGAGGCTCCTTCTCAAGTTTTTGTCTCTGGATATCGTGTCACTCATGGTCGTGGAATTTCTGGGTGACTTCATGTGAAATGAATGAGTCTTACTCTCTGGGGATTTGGCCCCTTCCAAAGAGTTTGGGGTTATTCTGTGGGCTGGAATAAGTCCGTTTTTTTTTGTTGTTTTTGTTGTTTTCTTTTTTAACCTCAGGTGTCCCACCAAATGAGGGATTCCAGAGTAGAGCCCTGGGGAGGGGCGACTGGACAATCAGAAATCTGGTTAAAAATTGGGGCCTAGGGACATGTCAAGCCCATTATGACATCTAATGGTCCAGCCACTGAGAGGACTTACTAGAGGACAGGACTCATGCTGAGGGTCACAATGCGTGTGTATGCCCTCGTAACACTCAAGAATGGGTGGTGCCTCAGGGTGAATGCTGGTTTCTCCAAAACTGAACGTTGAACAACGTGCGAACCACAAGGTTTCTTTCCATGGGTAAAGAGGAGTTCTGATTTCTGCATCACACTCACCCCTGGGCAGTGATTGGAGATAAGGTCTCGGTTCTGAAGCCTGAAAACTGAGGTAGGGAAGAGATGATGACCTAAGGCCATGGCGGGTTTTATGTGCTCAGTGTGCGGTCAGCTTTCTGGGTGTTGCTCAGGAGGTTCGGGCTCAGGTTGTGTCCGACAGTGCATTAGTGCCCAGGTTAGACTATATAATTTGGGTAAAGTCGAGTGCTGTGTAGGTTTACCCTCATTTAAGGTGCCTGGGCAGCTCATGAGGCAATCATTTTTTTTCTAGAGGGCAGGCAGAGTGCTGCATTTTGGGTCCGGAATTGCCAAACTTGAGGGCTTCAGAGCCAGGAGTGTGAGGACGGAAGTCTGAGAAGACAAGCTACTTGGGTTTCGGGGGGGCATGGCAGGTACCCCCTGCATATCTGAACCAATATCTCATCCATGTGAAGTCAGGGCGAGGATCCGACGTTGGCTCAGGTGGGAGTTTCTGAGCATGACGGCCGCTTCATGACGGGAGCAGAATCTCGAGGCCATTGAGGTTTTCCCACGTTGGGAGTTGTGGGATGCCCCCTTCAAGGATTCCTTCTGCGGGACAATTGAGACCTGTTGGACAGCTCCATGACATTCCATATGGAATGACTCCAGAGCACCGTTCGCGGATGGATGCCTGGGAAGCCCGCCTCGCATTCCAATTGTCTCCTAGCAACAAGACAGTTTAGATCTGATGGCTCTGCGGGAGCAACCTCGGTGGCTGAGTTGAAATGGACTTTCCTGAGGATGGGTCCTAATGTGTTTTTGTGTCCATGAGGGCCTTGGAATGGGGCGGTGGCACCGGGAACCTGAAGTACTCTCCTAAGCTTGACACCACTATTGAGATGGATCAGGGACTTTGGAGGTTTATCCTATTTGAAGGGTTTGGCCTTTGGAATGGGCACACACAATTTCCTCTGAGAGGACAAGTACAGTCCTCAGGTTTGGCTCCAGGGGCCTGAGCCTGTAGGTTGTGTAGGCCAGGGCTGTTTGGACAGTTGTGTGAAAACACACACCCTCCATGCTAGGGCTCCTGGAACCACACATCAGGATTGTTCCTGCCCTCTCAAAGGGAATTCTTCATATTCCATTGGCCACAACCATATAAATCAGGAGAAATCTCCAATGTCCCTGGGACCATCCCAATATTGTAGGCTGCTCGGAACAAACAGGGGTGATCTGACACTAGCTGAGCAACTAGCTCCACACAGACTCGGAGACAGATGTCCCCAGAGAAGAACATTGAACTGGACAGGCCCCTAGGCCCTAATCAGATCCATTGCTTTGGTTTCCAGGCATCTCTTCTCAGAGGCCTGGTTTCCAATACCAGCCTATGGGGTTTCCATAGGCTCCTTCAGAGCAAGTCTTCTCTGCACATTGGAAACTTGCTCGAGGAGCTATGTCAGAACCTCAGAGGCCTGGTTTTCAATACCACCATATGGGGGTTTCCTGAGGCATCAGTCAGAACAAATGTCTTCTCCACATGGGAAACGTGCTCTTTCAAGCTGTGTCAAAACCTCCGGCTAGGAAAATCCTTCAGGGCCCCGGTGCCACCACCTCATTCCAAGGTCTCCATGGACACAATCCCACATTAGGACCCATCTGCAGGAGAGTCCTTTTCAACTCAGTGCCCTTGGGTGCTCCCCTAGAGCCAGCAGATCGAACCTATCTTGTCACTAGAAGACAATTGGAATGTGAGGCGGACTGGCTAGGCATCCATCTGTAGAAAACTACTCTGAAGTAATTCCATATGGGACGTCCTGGAGCCATCCAACAGGTCACAGCTGTCCTGCAGAAGGAATCCTTGGGCTTTGGAGCACCTCACAACTCCCATCATGGGAAAAGCTCTGTGGCCTCGTGGTGCACTGTCCCCTTCATGAAAGAGCCATCTTGGACAGAAACTCCAACCTGAGCCAACGTCTAATCCTCGCCCTGACTTCAGATGCACGAAATCTTGATTCAACTCTGCAGAGTGTGCCTGCCGAAACCCCGCCCCGAAGCAAAACCTAGCTATTGTTCTCAGACTTCGTCCTCACACTCCGAGCCCACCAGCCCTCCAGTTAGGGAATTCTGGAGAGACACAATGCAGCACTCTGACTGCCCTCCAGAAGAGAAACGTTGTCCTATGTGGCTAACCAGAAACACCAAATGAGGATCAACCTGCATGCCACTTGACTCTACCCCAATTATACAGTTTCGCTTCGGCGTTAATGCCCTGTCTTGCACAGCCTGAGGTCTGAATTTTCAACCGACACCCAGACAGCTGGCTGTACACTGAGCACATCAGACCCGCCATGGCTTTAGGTCATCATCTCTTTTCAACCTTGGTTTTCAGGCTTCAGAACCTAGACCTTATATATACTCACTACCCAGGGGTGAACGTGATGCAGAAATGAAACTCCTTCTTCCTCAAGGCAAGAAACCTTGTGGTTGGCATGTTTTCCAACGTTCAGTGTAGGAGAATCCAGTGTAGCCCATGAGTCCCGCCCATGCTTGAGAACCGCAATGGGCACAAACACATTGGGACCCTCAGTGTGAGCCCTGTCCTCAAGTAAAGCCTCTCAGGGTCTGGACCAAGAACCCGCATTGCCATCCCTAGTCCCCCAATATTAATGAGAGGTTGAGAGTTCTAATCACCCCTATTCAGGTCTCTGCTCTGGAACCCCTGAGGAAAAAAAAATATTGAAGGGTCTCCTCCATCCCCTGAATGAGCCCCAAAACTTGGGATCTGACCAAATCTTAAAAGAGAAAGAATCATCCATGGCCAAAGAGGCCATCCCGTCATTCCATGGCCACCATTGACACAAAATCTAGAGACAAAAGCCTGGAGATATGCCTCACACTTGCCCTTTGTTCATAGCCTGATAAATTCTTCTCACGGTCTAGAGATCAGGTATGTCATACCTACGTCCCCAAATCTAAGCTGAGTTTGGGTTTTCAGGTTTCTGTCCCCACTGTCCTGGCCCACACACCCTCCAGGCTGGGGCCCCTGGAGCCATGCCTCAGGACTGTGCCTGCCTTCTCCAAGCAAATTCTGCCCATTCCATTGGCCACAACCCTAAAGATTAGGAGAACACTCCAACGTCCCTGAGGCCATCCCAATAGTGTTGGCAACTCAGGGCAAACAGGGTGATCTGTCCCAAGATGAGCAACTACCTCAACTCAGATCCATAGACAGATAACCCCAGAGAAGAAGATTGAACCGGACAGGCACCTAGGCCCTAATCAGATCCATTGCTTTTGATTCCAGGCATCTCTCCTCAGAGGCCTGTTTTCCAATACCAGCATATGTGTTCTTCAGGAGGTACCAGTCTGAACAAATCTCATTTCCACATGGGAAACATGCATTTTGGAGCTGTGTCACAACCTCCAGTTAAGGGAAACCTTCAGGTCCCAGCAGCCAACACCCCATTCCAAGGTCTCCATGAACACAAACCCGCATTATGACCCATCCGCAGGCGAGTCCATTTCAACACATCCCCTTTGGTTGCTCCCCAAAAGAAGCAGATCGAACCTGCCTTGTCATTAGGAGACAATAGGAATGTGAGGCGGGCACTCCAGGAATCCATCCTTAGAACCCTGCACTGCCGTGGTTCCGCATGGGACGTCCTGGAACAATCTGACCGGTCTCGACTGTCCCGTAGAAGGAATCCTTGCCGATTGGAGCAACTTACAATGCCAATCGTGGGAAAGTCTCCATAGCCCCATGATGCCCCCCACCATCATGAAGGGGCCATCCTGAACAGAAACTTCAACCTGAGCCTACGTCTGATCCTCGCCCTGACTTCAGATGCATGAGATTTAGATTTAGCTCTACAGAGTGTGCCTGCCATGATCTTGACCCAAAACCTAAGCCTAGCTTGTGTTCTCTCACTTCCTTCCTCACAATTATGGCCCACAAGCCCTCCAGTGTGAGAATTCCGTCGCCACAATGCAGCACTCTTCCTTCCCTCCAGAAGAAAAACGTTGCCCCTGGGGCTACCCAGAAACGCCAAATGAGGATCAACCTGCATGCCACTCAACTTTACTCCAATTATACAGTCTAAGCTTGGCACTAATGCCCTGTCTGACACAGCCTGAGCCTGGACCTCCTGGATGACACCCAGAAAGGTGGTGTCACACCTAAGGACTGTGCCAGTGCTCTCCAAGGGAACTCTGCCCGTTTCATTTGCCACAACCTTACAGATTAGGAGAAACCTCCAATTCCCAAGACCAGCCCAATAGTGTTGGCCTCCCCCAACAAACATGGGTGATCTGACACAAGCTGAGCAGTGACCTCCATTCTGAATCTTAGACAGAGACACTCAGAGGAGAATATTGAAAAGGACAGGCCCCTAGACCGTAATCAGATCCATTGCTTTGGATTCCAGGCATTGTTCCCCAGATGCTTGGTTTCCAATACCAGGTTGTGGGGGTTTCAGAACAAATCTCGTCTCTATATGGGAAACTTGCTCTTTGGAGCTGCATCAAAACCTCAAGTTAGGAGAATTCTTCAGGGCAACAGAGCCACTGCCCCATTCCAAGGGATCCATGGACACAAATCCACATCATGACTGATCCTCATGAGAGTCCATTTCAATTCAGCCCCCTCGGTTGTTCCCCCAGTGACAGCAGATCGAATCCTCCTTTTCACTAGGACACAACTGGAATGCAAGTTGGACTGCCCAGGCATCCATCATTAGAACTGTGCTTTGGAGCATTTCTTATGGGACGTCCTTGATCCATCCAAAAGGTCGTGACTGTCCCGCTGACGGAATCCTTGTGGTTTGGAGCATCACACACTCACAAAGTTGGAAATCTTCCATGGTTTCCTGATGCCCCCCCACCTTCATGAAGGGGACATCATGTACAGAAACTCCAACCTAAGCCAACATCTGATCCTCGCCCTGACTTCAGATGCACGAGATCTCATTTCAAGTCTGTAGAGTGCCTGCCATGTCACCGCTGCGAATTCTAAGCTGAACTTGTGTTCTCAGACTTCTGTCCAAAAACACCTGGCCCACAAGCCCTGAAGTTGGCAATTCTGGAGCCAGAATGCAGCACTCTGCCTGCCCTCCAGAAGAAAATCTTTGCCCTATGGGGCCAACCAGAAACCCCAAATGAGGACCAACCTTCACATCACTCGACTGTACCCCAATTATACAGTCTAGCCTGGGGACTAATGCCCTGCCTGACACAGCCTGAGCCCAGACCTCATGATGGACACAGACATCTGGCCGCACACTAAGTGCATCGGACCCACCATGGCCTTAGGTTGTCATCTCTTACCAACCTCGGTTTCCAGGCTTCAGAATCTAGACCTTATCTCTACTCACTGCCATGCCGTGTACGTGATGCAGAAATCAGAACTCCTCCTTCCCCATGACCAGAAACCCTGTGGTTGGCATGTTGTCCAACGTGCAGTGTAGGAGAAACCAGCATGGCCCATGAGGCCTCAGACATGCTTGAGGGCTGCGATGGGCACAAACACACATTAGGACCCTAAGCATGAACCCTGGCCTCAAGTAAAGCCTCTCCGGGGCTGGACCAAGAGCCCACATATGGAGATTACCATGCCCCTACTCCCCAAACCTTAACCAGTGCTTGAGAAGTCTAGTCACCCCTACTCAGATCTCTTCTCTAGAATCCCTCCTTGGTGGGACACATGAGGTTAAAAAAAAAATAGAGAAAGGACTCCTACCGTCCAAAGAATGACCGCAAACACTTGGAATTGGGACAAATTCACAGAGAGAAATACTCGTCCATGGCTGATGAGGCCATCCTGACATTCCACGGCCACCATTGACACAAAATCCGGAGACAAAAGCCTGAAAAAGCGCCACACACTCGCCCTTTGTTCAAAGCCTGAAAAATTCTCACGGTCTGTAGATCGGGCCTGCCATACCTATGTCCCCAAACCTAAGCCAAGTTTGTGTTTTCAGACTTCTGTCTCCATTGTCCTGGCCCACACACCCTCAAGGCTTGGCCCCATGGAGCCACAGCTCAGGACTGTGCCTGCCCTCTCCATGGGAATTCTGCTCATTCCTTTGGCACAACCTGACAGATTAGGAGAAACATCCGAAGTCCCCGAGGCCACCCCAATATTGTAGGATGTCCGGGACAAACAGGGACCATCTGCCACAAGCTGAGCCACTACCTCCAATCAGACCTGGTGATAGATATCCATAGAAAAGAAGATTGAAGAGGACAGGCACCTAGGCCCTAAACGAATTCATTGCTTTTGTTTTCATGTATCTCTCCTCAGAGGCCTGGATTCCAATACCAGCACATGGGGGTTTCTGGAGCTACCAATCAGAACAAATCGCATGCCACATGGGAATCATGCTATATGGAACTGTGTCAAAACCTCCAGTTAGGAGCAAATTTCACGTCACTGGAGCCACCGCCCCATTCCAATGTCTCAATGGACACAATCCCACATTATGACCCATCCTCAGGAGAGTCCATTTCAACACAAACCTGGCGGTTGCTCACCCAGTGCCAGCAGATCAAACCTGCTTTGTCACTAGGAGACAATTGGAATGCGAGTTCGTTGCCCAGGTATCCATGTTAGAACTCTGCTCTGGAGAAATTCCTAATGGGGTGTCCTTGATCCATTCAACAGGTCTCAACTGTCCTGCAGAAGGAATCCTTGTGGTTTGCAGCATTACACACTCGCACCGTGGGAAAACCTCCATGGCCTCGTGATGCCTCCACCTTCAGGTAGAGGACATCATGGACAGAAACTCCCGTCTGATCCTCGCCCTGACCTCAGATGCATGAGATCTCAATTCAGCTCTGCAGAGTGTGCCTGCCTTGCCCTCGCCCCAAAACCTAAGCCAGCTCGCGTTCTCAGACTTCCATCCTCACACTCCTGGCCCACAAGCCTTCCACTTTGGGAATTCTGGAGACAAAATGCAGCACTCTGCCTGCCCTCCAGAAGAGAGACTTTGCCCTAGGGGTCTACCCAGAAACATCAAATGAGGATCAACCTGCAATTCTCTAGACTGTACCCCAATTATACAGTCTAGCCTGGGCACTAATGCCCTGTCTGACACAGCCTGACCCCAGACCTCGTGACCGACACCCAGACACCTGGCCTCACACTGAACACATCGAACATGCCATGGCCTTAGGTCATCATCTCTTCCCAACCTTGGTCTTCAGGCTTCAGAACCTAGACATTATCTCCACTCACAACTAAGTGATGTACGTGATGCAGAAATCAGAACTTCACCTTCCCCATGACCAGAAACCTTGTGGTTGGCATGTTGTCCAACGTTCAGTATATGAGAACCCAGCATGGCCAATGAGGCCTCAGACATGCTTGGGGGCTGCGATGGGCACAAACACACATTAGGACCCTAAGCATGAACCCTGGCCTCAAGTAAAGTCTCTCCGGGGCTGGACCAAGAGCCTGCATATGGGACTTGCCATGCCCCTACTCCCCCCCTATCCTAGCCAGAGCTTGAGAAGTCTAGTCAACCTTATTCAGAGCTCTTTTCTGGAATCCCTATTTGGTGGGACACATAAGGTAAAAAAAAAAAAAAAAAAAAAAAACCAAGATAAAGAAAAAAAAAATAGTAAGGACTCCTACCATCCAAAGGATGACCCCAAACACTTGGAATCTGGCCAAATCCACAGAGAGAAATACTCGTCCATGGTCGATGAGGCCAGCCTGACATTCCACGGCCACCATTGACACAAAATCCGGAGACAAAAACCTGAAAAAGCGCCACACACTTGCCCTTTGTTCAGAGCCCCCAAAATTCTCAAGGTCTGTAGATCGGGCCTGCCATACCTATGTCCCCAAACCTAAGCCGAGTTTGTGTTTTCAGACTTCTGTCTCCATTGTCCTCACCCACACATTCTAAAGGCTGGGCCCCATGGAGCCACACCTCAGGACTGTGCCTGCCCTCTGCAAGGGAATTCTGCTCATTCATTTGGCACAACCTGACAGATTAGGAGAATCATCCAAAATCTCTGAGGCCATCCCAATAGTGTAGGATGTCCTGGACATACAGGGACCCTCTGGCACAAGCTGAGCCACTACCTCCAATCAGAACCTTAGACACATATCCATAGAAAAGAATATTGAACAAGACAGGCACCTAGGCCCTAATTGGATCCATTGCTTTTGTTTTCAGGCATCTCTCCTCAGAGGCCTGGATTCCAATACCAGCATAAGGGGGTTTCCAGAGATACCTATCAGAAAAAATCTCGTCTCCACATGGGAATCTTGCTCTATGGAGCTGTGTCATAACCTCCAGTTAGGAGAAAACTTCAGGTCACTGGAGCCACTGCCCCATTTGTATATCTCCATGGACACAATCCCAAATTATGACCCATCCTCAGGAGAGTCCATTTCAACTAAACCCCCTCGGTTGCTACTCCAGAGCCAGCAGATTGAACCTGCCTTGTCGCTAGGAGACAATTGAAATGCGAGTTGGGCTCTTCAGGCATCCATCCTTAGAACCCTGCTCTTGCGTCGTTCCTTATGGGACATCCTTGAGCCATCCAACAGGTCTCGACTGTCCCACAGGAGTCCTTGTGCATGGACCACCTAACAACTCATATCATGGAAAGCTTCCAAGGTCACATGATGCCCCCAATCTTCATGAAGGCAGATCATGGAAAGAAACTCCAACCTGAGCCAACAGCTGATCTTCGCCTTGACTTCAGATGCACGAGATCTTGATTCAGCTCTTCAGAGTGTACCTGCTGTGCCCTCACCCCAAAACCTAAGCGTAGCTAGTGTTCTCCGACTTCGGTCCTCACTCTCCTGGACCACACGCCCTCTATTTTGGGATTTCCGATGACACAGTGCTGCACTCTGCCTGCCCTCTAGAAGAAAAATATTGCCCTATGGGTCTACCCAGAAACCTCAAATGAGGATAAACCTGCACGTCACTCAACTGTACACCAATTATATAGTCTAGCCTGTGAACTAATGCCCTGTCTGACAGAACCTGAGGCCTGAATTCCCAACCGACACCCAGACAGCTTGCAGTACACTGAGAACATCTGAACCGCCATGGCCTTAGGTCGCCATCTCTATCCAACTTCGGTTTTCAGGCTACAGAATCCTAGACCTTATCTCTACTCACTTCCCATGGGTGAACGTGATGCAGAAATCAGAACTCCTCCTTCCCTCTCGCCAGAATCTTGTGGTTGGCATCTTGTCCAACGTTCAGTGTAGGACCCCTGTAGGGCCTACAGGGGTAGTAGTAGGGCCCCTCAGGGTAGGGTCCCTGAGGCCCTGCCTATGCTTAAGAGCTGCGGTGGGCTCAAACACACATTGGGACCCTCAGTTTGAGCCCTGTCCTCAAGTAAAGCCTCTCAGTGGCTGGACCATGAGTTCGCATATGGGGCCTGCCATGCCCCAAGTCACCCAATCTTAACCAGAGGTAGAGACATCTAGTCACCCCTACTCAGGGCTCTTCTCTGGAATCCCTCTTTGGTGGGACATTTGAGGTAAATAAACACAGAAAGGACTCCTCCCACTCACAGAATGAACCCAATCACTTGGGATTGGGCCATCCCAAGTGATTGGGGTCCAGAGAGAAAGACTCGTCCATGGCCCATGAGGCCAGCCCGACATTCCACGGCCACTATTGACACAAAATCCAGAGACATAAGCTTCAGCAAGCGTTCACACTCACCCTTAGGTCATAGCTAAAAAAATTCTCCTCATAGTCTGTAGATTGGGCCTGCCATACCTACGTCCCCAAACCTAAGCCGAGTTTGTGTTTTCAGACTTCTATCCTGACATCCCTGTCCCACACACCCTCCAGACTGAGGCCCCTGGAGCCACACCTCAGGACTATGCCTGCCCTCTCCAAGGAAATTCTTCCCATTCCATTGGCCACAACCCTACAGATAAGGAGAAACCTCCAAAGTCCCAGAGGCCATTCCAATAGTGTAGGCCACCCAGGACAAAGAGGGGCGATCTCTCACAAGCTGAGCAATGACGTCAACTCACCCATAGACAGATAACCCAAGAGAAGAAGATTAAACTGGACTGGCCCCT
Organism: Mustela nivalis; assembly: GCF_964662115.1. Classification (NCBI taxonomy): domain Eukaryota; kingdom Metazoa; phylum Chordata; class Mammalia; order Carnivora; family Mustelidae; genus Mustela; species Mustela nivalis. The sequence goes on along the minus strand of NW_028135565.1, from coordinate 76,034 downwards.
AGAATGTAATTGGTTCCATTGCTTTTTTTTCTAAGCATCTCTCCTCAGAGGCCTGTTTTCCAATACCAGCATATGGGGGATTCCAGAGATACCAATCAGAACAAATCTTGTCTTCACATGGGAAACTTATCCTTTGGAGCTCTGTAAAAGCCTCCAGTTAGGAGAAACCTTCAGGTAGCCGGAGCAATCGCCCTATTCCAAGGTCTCCATGGACACATACCCGCATTATGACCATTCGGCAGGAGAGTACATTTCAACTCAGCCCCGTCGATTACTCCCCCAGAGGCAGAATATCAAACCTGCCTTGTCGCTAGGAGACAACTGGAATGCAAAGCAGACTCTCTAGGCATCCATCCTTGGAATCCTGCTCTGGCGCCATTCCATATGGGATGTCCTGGAGCCTTCCAACCGGTCTTGACTGTCCCACAGAAGGAATCCTTGCAGATGGGAGCATCTCACAACTCCTATCGTGGGAAAACCTACATGGCCTCATGAGATGCTCCCCTTTATAAAGGGGCCATCATGGACAGAAACTCCAACCTGAGCCAACTTCTGATGCATTGCTTTGGTTTCTAGGTATCTCTCCTCAGAGGCCTGGTTTCCAATATCAGAATATGGGGGTTAACTAAGGAAACAATCAGAACAGATCTCATCTCCACATGGGAAACTTGCTCTTTGGAGCTGTGTCAATACCTCAGGTTAGGAGGATCCTTCAGGGCGCTGGCACCATGGCCCAATCCCAAGGTCTCCAAGGACACAAACTTACATTATGATCCATTCTCAGGAGAGTCCATTTCAAATCAGCCCCCTCGGCTGCTCACCCAGAGCCAGCAGATCAAACCTTCCTTGTCACTAGGAGACAGTTAGAATGGGAGGCGGGCTTCCCAGGCATCCATCCTTAGAACCCTGCTCTGGAGAACTTCTTTATGGGACGTCTTGAATCCAACCAACCTGTCTTGACTGTCTCGCAGAATGAATCCTTGTGGTTTGAAGCATCACACAATAACACTCTGAGAAAACCTCCATTTCCTCATGATGCCCCACACCTTCAAAAATAGGCCATCACGGACAGAAACTCCATCCTAAGCCAAAGTCTGATCCTCGCCCTGAATTCAGTAGCATAAGATCTCGATTCAACACTTGAGAGTGTGCCTGCTGGGCCCTCACCCTGAAACCTAGCCTAACTTGTGTTCCCAGACTTCCGTCCTCAGAGTCCTGGCCACACCCCACCAGATTGGAAATTCTGGAGACACAATGCAGCACACTGCCTGGCCTCCAGAAGAAAAATGTTGCCCTATAGGGCTAACCAGAAACGCCAAATGAGTAACAACCTGCATGCCTCTCGACCATACCCCAATTATACAGTCTAGCCTGTGCACTAAAGCCCTGTCTGACACAGCCTGAGGGCAGACCTCCAGTCCAACACCCAGACAGATGGCCGTACACTGAGCATATCACACCCACTATGGCTTTAGGCCATCATCTCTACCCAACCTCAGTTTTCACCTTCAGAACCTAGACCTTATCTCCACTCACTGCTCAGGAGTGAACGTGATGCAAGAATCAGAACTTCTCCTTCGCCTTGGCAAGAAACCTAGTGGTTGGCATGTTGTCCAATGTTCATTGTAGGAGAAAGCAGCATGGACTATGAGGCCCCACCTATCCCTGAGGGCCACAATTTGCACAAACACACATTGTGACCCTCAGCGTGAGCCCTATCCTCATGTAAAGCCTCTTAGTGACTGGAACAACAGCCCACATATGGGGCTTGCCAAGCCCCTAGTCCCCCAATCTCAACCAGAGTTCGAGATGTCTAGTCAACCCTACTCAGGGCTCTACTCGGGAATCCCTCTTTGGTGGGACACCTGAGGTAAAAAAAAAAAAATACAGAAAGGACTCTTCCCATTCACAGAATGATCCCAACCACTTGGGATCAGGCCAAATCACCAGAGAAAGAATTGTCCATGGCCCTTGAGGACACCCCGACATTCCACGGCCACCATTGACACAAAATCCAGAGACAAAACCCTGAGCAAGCGCCACATACTCGCCCTTTGTTCATAGCCCGGAAAATTCTCACGGTCTGTAGATCGAGCCTTCATACATACATCCCCAAACCTAAGCTGAGTTTGTGTTTTCAGACTTCTGTCCCCACAGTCCTGGCCCACACACCATCCAAGCTGGGGCCCCTGGAGCCACACCTCAGGACTGTGGCTTCCCTCTCCAGGGGAATTCTGCCATTTCCATTGGCCACAACCCTATAGATTAGGAGAATCCTCCAAACTCCCCCAGGCCATCTGAATTGTGTTGGCTGCCAAGGACAAACAGGGATGATCTTTCACAAGTTAGGAAACCAACTCCACTCAGACCCAGAGACAGATATCCCCATAGAATAAGATTGAAATGGAAGGGCACTTAGGCCCTAATCAGATCCATTGCTTTTGATTCCAGTCATCTCTCCTCAGAGGCCTGGTTTCCAATACCAGCATAAGGGAGATTCCTTAGGCACTCAACAAAACAATTCTCTTCTCTACATAGGAAACATACTCTTTAGAACTCCATCAAAACCTCCGGTTATGAACATCCCTCAAGGCCCCGGATCAAGCACCCCATTCCAAGGTCTACATGGACACAAATGCAAATTATGACCAATCCTCAACTCACCCATTTCAACACACCCGCCTCGGTTGCTCCCCTAGATCCAGCAGATCGAACTTGCCTTGGCTCTATGAGACACCTGGAATGGGAGGTAGGCTGCCCAGGCATCCATCCTTAGAACCCTGCTCTGGATAACTTCCTTATGGGATGTCCTGGAGCCATCCAACAGGTCTCGACTGTCCCACAGAAGAAATCATTGTGGTTTGGAGCATCTCACAATTCCCATCGTCGGAAAACCTCCATGTCCTCGTGACACCCTCCCCTTCATGAAGAGGCCGTCATGGACAGAAACTCCGACCTAAGCCAACGTCTGATCCTAGCTCTGTCTTCAGGTATACGGGATCTCGAATCATCTCTGCAGAGGGTGCCTGCCTTCCCTTCACCCCGAAATCTAAGTCTGGCTTGTGTTCTGTGAATTTTTTCCTCACACTCCTGGCCCACAAGCCTTCCAGTTTGGGAATGCTGGAACCACTATGTGGCACTGTGTCTTCCCTCCAGAAGAAAAACGTTGCCCTCTGGGGCTACCCAGTAACCACAAATGAGTACCATCCTGCACGAAACTCGACTGCACCCCAATGATACAACCTAGCCTGGGCACTTATTCCCTGTCTGCCACAGCCTGAGCCTGCACCTCCCAACCCACACTCAACAGCTGGCCGAACACTGAGCACATCGGACACACCATGGCCTTAGGGCTTCATCTCTTCCCAAGCTCAGTTTTCAGGCTTCAGAACCTAGACCTTAAATCCAATCACAGTCCAGGAGTGAAAGTGTTGCAGAAATTAGAACTCCATCTTCCCCATGGCCAGAAAACTTGTGGTTCCCATACTGTGCAATGTCCAGTGTAGGAGGCACCAGCATGGTACTTTAGGCCACGCCCTGACTTGAAAGGATCCTTGGGCAAAAAACCACATTGTGAAACTCAGTGTGAGACCTATCCTCAAGGAAGGCCTCTCAGTGTCTGGACCAAGAGCCCACATATGGGGCTTGCCATGTTCTTAGGTCCCAATGTTAACCAGAGGTCTGGTTGTCCAGTTGCCCCCACCCACGACTCTGCTCTGGAATCCCTCTTTTGGTGGTCCACCTGAGGTAAATAAAAAACAAAAAAGAAAACAAAAAAAAGTAAACAAAAAAAAAAGAGAAAGGCCTCCTCCCTTCCCACAGAATGACCCCAAACTTTTAGGATTGGGTCAAATCCCCAGAAAGGGAGGCTCATCGATGGCCCATGAGGACACCCCGACATTCCATGGCAATCGGTGACACATTTCCAGAAAAAAAAAAAAAAGCATGAGCAAGCACCTCACATTCGCCCTTTGTTCATATCCCGAAGAGGTCTCCTCACGGTTTATAGATCGGGCCGGCCTTACCTACATCCCCCAACCTAAGTGGAGTTTGTGTTTTCAGACTTTTGTCCAAATAGCCCTGGACCACACACGCTCCACACTTGGGTCCCTGGAGCCACACCTCAGGACTGTGCTTCCCTTTCAAGGGAATTCTTCCCATTCCATTGGCCACAAACTTGCAAATTAGGAAAAACCTCCAAAGTCACCGAGGCCATCCCAATAGTGTAGGCCGCCAAGGACAAACAAGGGTGATCTCAAACCAGCTGAGCAACTACATCCACTCAGACAACAGATGTCCCCAGAGAAGAATATTGAACCGGACAGGCCCCTAGGCCCTAATCAGATCCATTGCTTTGGTTTCCAGCCATCTGTCCTCAGAGGCCTCGTTTCCAATACCAGCATATGGTGGTTTCCTGAGGCACCAATAAGAACAAATCTCGTCTACCCATGGAAAAATTGCTCATTGGAGCTTTGTCATAACCTCTGGTTAGGAGAATCCTTCAGGGCCCTGGTGCCACTGCCCCATACCAAGGTCTCCATGGACTCAAACCAACATTAAGACCATCCTCAGGAAAGTCCATTTCAACTCAGCCCCCTCTGTTGCTATGCCAAGCCAGCAGATCAAACGTTTCTTGTTGCTAGGAGACAATTGGAATGTGAGGCTGGCTGCCCAGGCATCCATACTTAGAACCCTGTTCTGGAAAAATACCTTATAAGACGTCCTGGAGCCATCCAACAAATCTTAATTGTCCCACAGAAGGAATCCTTGCGGTTTGGAGCATCTCACAACTCCAAAAGTGGGAAAACCCCCATGGCCTCATAAAGCCCCCTCTTCCTGAAGGGGCCAACATGGACAGAAACTCAAACCTGAGCCAAAGTCTGAACCTCGACCTGACTTCAGACGCACGAGATATCAATTCAGCTCTGCAGAGTGTGCCTGCCATGTCCTTGCCCCGAAACCTAAGCCTAGCTTGTGTTCTCAGACTTTCGTCCTCACTCTCCTGGCCCACAAGCCCTCCAGTTTGGGAATTCCAAAGCCACAATGCAGCATTCTGCCTGCCCTCCATAAGAAAAACTTTGCCCTATGCTGCTAATAAGAAACCCCAAATGATTTTCTAATGCATGCCACTCGATTGTAAAGCAATTATACAGCCCACCCTGTATACTAATGCCCTGTCTGGCACAGCCTGAGACAAGACATCCCAAACGACACCCAGACAGCTGGCCCCAACCTGGACACATAGGACCCGCTATGGCTGTAGGTCGTCATCTCTTCCCAACCTCGGTTTTCAGGCTTCAGAACCTAGACCTTAGCTCCAATCACTGCCCAGGGGTGAACGTGATGCAGAAATTAGAATTCCTCCTTCCCCATGGACAGAAACCTTGTGGTTGGCATGTTGTCCAACGTTCAATGTGGGAAAACCTGCATTGTCCGAAAGGCCACGCCAGTGCTTGAGGGCCGCCTAGGGCACAGACATGCATTGTGACCTGCAGCGTGAGTCCCGTATTAAAGTAACGCCTCTCAGTGGGTGGACCAAGATCCTGCATATGGGGCTTGTCATATCCATAGGCCCCCAGGCTTAACCAGAGGGCGAGTATTCCAGTTGTCAGTACCCACTGCTATGCTCTAGAATCCCTCTACTGGGGGGACACATGAAGCAGAAAACAGGACACTTCCCTTCCCACAGAATGACCCGAAACTCTTGGGGGCTGGACAAACTACCAGAGAGGGAGACTTCTACGACCCATGAGGCAACTCCTACATTAAACGGCCATTGTGGACAAAACATCCAGAGACAAAAGCCTGAGCGACTGCTTCCCTCTCACCCTTCTTTCATATCCAGAGGAGCTCCCCTCATGGACTGTAGATCAGGCCTGCCATAACCTCGGCCCCAAACCTGAGCTGAGTTAGGGTTTTTGGATGTCTGTCTGCACAGCCATGGCCCACACAGCCTCCAGGCTGGGGTCTCTGGAGCCACACCACAGAACTGTGCCTGCTCTCTCCTAAGAAACTGCCCATTCCATTGGCCACAACTCTACAAAATAGTAGAAACCTCAAGGTCCCCAAGGACATCCCACTACCGCAAGCCGCACTGGACAAATAGGGGCATTATGACAAAAGCTGAGCAACTACTACCTCCATGCAGACACACAGACAGATATCCGCAGAGACAGAAGATTGAACCAGACAGGCCCCTAGGCCCTATTATGAACTCTTGCTTTGGTGTCCAGGTATCACTCCTCCGAGGCCTGGGTTCGAAGACCAGCATACGGGGCTTTCCTGAGGCACCAGACAGAAGACCTCTCATCTCCACATGGGAAGCTTCCTTGTTGGAGTTGTGTCTAGCCCTTCGGGTTGGAGAATGCTGCAGAGTCCCTTAGCTACTGCCACATTCCAAGGTCTCCATGGCCACAAACCCACATTATGACTCATCCTCAGCAGAGTCCATTTAAATTCAACCTTCTGGGTAGCTCACCCAAGAGCCCGCAGATTGAGCGTGCCTTGTCTCGACCAGGCAATGGGAAGGTGAGTTGGCGTTTCTCGGCATCCATGCTTAGGGCCCTGCTCTCGAGTCTTTCTGTATGGGGCATCCTGGAACCATCCAGTAGTACTCGACTGTCCTGAAGAAGGAAACTTTGAAGTATGGAGCAGCTCACAACTCCCAGCGTAGGGAAACCTCCCTGGACTCATGACGCCCCCACCCCCTTCAGGAAGGGGCCGTCATGGACACAAACTCCAGCTTGAGGCAACATCTGATAATCGCCCGGACCTCACGTGCAGGAGATCTCGATTCAGCCTCTGCAGAGTGGGCCTGCCATGCTCTTTGCCCCAAAACTCGTGCTAGCTTGTGTTTTCAGACTTCCTTCCTCACAATCCTGGCCACACCCCTCCAGTATGGCAATTCTGGAGACACAATGCAGCACTCTGCCTGCCCTCCAGAAGAAAAGTGTTGCCCTATAGCGCTAACCAGAAATGCCAAATGAGTAACAACCTGCATGCCACTCGACCATACCCCAATTATACAGTCTAGCCTGTGCACTAAAGCCCTGTCTGACACAGCCTGAGGGCAGACCTCCAGTCCAACACCCAGACAGCTGGCCATACACAGAGCATATCACACCCACAATGGCTTTAGGCCATCATCTCTACCCAACCTCAGTTTTCACCTTCAGAACCTAGACCTTATCTCCACTCACTGCTCAGGAGTGAACGTGATGCAAGAATCAGAACTTCTCCTTCGCCTTGGCAAGAAACCTAGTGGTTGGCATGTTGTCCAATGTTCATTGTAGGAGAAAGCAGCATGGACTATGAGGCCCCACCTATCCCTGAGGGCCACAATGTGCACAAACACACATTGTGACCCTCAGCGTGAGCCCTATCCTCATGTAAAGCCTCTTAGTGACTGGAACAGCAGCCCACATATGGGGCTTGCCAAGCCCCTAGTCCCCCAATCTCAACCAGATTTCGAGATGTCTAGTCACCCCTACTCAGGGCTCTACTCGGGAATCCCTCTTTGGTGGGACACTTGAGGTAAAAAAAAAAAATACAGAAAGGACTCTTCCCATCCACAGAATGATCCCAACCACTTGGGATCATGCCAAATCACCAGAGAAAGAATTGTCCATGGCCCTTGTTTTCTCCCAATTTGTACGATTTTGGACCATGGAATGGGCAGAATTCCCATGGATTGGTAGGCACAGTCCTAATGTGTGGCTCCAGGGGCCCAGCCTGGAGGGTGTGTGGCCCAAGACTTTGAGGACAGAAGTCTGAAAACACAAACTCAGCTTAGGTTTGGGGACGTAGGTATGGCAGGCCCGATCTACAAACCATTAGTAGAACTCTACAGGATATGAAGAAAGTGTGAGTCTGTGGCGATTGCTCAGGCTTTTGTCTCTGGATTTTGTATCAGTGATGGACGTGGAATGTCGGGGAGGCCTCATGGGCCATGGATAAATCTTCCTCTCTGAGGATTTGGCCCGATTCCCAATTGCTTTTCGTCAATCTGTGGGATGGGAGGACTCATTTCAGTTTTGTTACCTCAGGTGTCCCACCAAAACAGGAATTCCAAAGCAAAGCCGTAGGGAAGACTAAAGGGACAATCCGAACTATGGTTAAAAATTGGGGCCTAGGGGCATGGCAAGCCCAATATGCTATCTCTTCATCCAGCCACTGAGTGGCCTTACTTGAGGACTGGGCTCAGCCTGAGGGTCACAATATGTGTTTCTGACCAATGTGGCCCGCGAGCATGGGCGGGGCCTCATGGACCACACTGGTTTCAACGACACTGAACGTTGGACAACATGCCAACCACAAGGTTTCTTGCCATGGGGAAGGAGTTCTGATTTCTGCATCACCTTCAACCCTGGGCAGTGATTGGAGATAAGGTCTAGGTTCTGAAACCTGAAAACCGAGGTTGGGAAGAGATGACGACCTAAGGCCATGGCGGCTCGATGTGCTCAGTGTGCGGACAGCTGTCTGGGAGGGTCCAGGGGGTCCAGGCTCAGGCTGTGTCAGAAAGGGCATTAGTGCCCTGGTCAGCCAATGTATCTTGGGTACAGCCTAGTTCGGTTCAGGTTGATCCTCATTTGGGGTTACTGGGTAGCTCCAGAGGACAATGTTTTTCTTCTGGAGGGCAGGCAGAGTGCTGCATTGTAGTTCTGGATTGCCAAACTGGAGGGCTTGTGGGCCAGTAGTCTGACGACAAAAGTCTGAGAACACAAGCTAGGCTTAGGTTTCTGGGTGAGGCCATGGCAGGCACAATCTACAGACCTGAATCGAGAACTCGTGCATCTGAAGTCAGGGCGAGGATCAGACGATCGCTCAGGTTGGAGTTTCTGTCCCTGATGGCCCCTTCATGAATGGGGGGGCATCAAGAGGCCATGGGGATTTTCCCAAAGGGAGTTGTGAGAATCTCCAAAATGCAGTGTGTCTTCTGCAAGACAATTGAGACCTGTTGTTTGGCTCCAGGCCAATGATTCTTAGCAGGGTTCTAAAAATGGATGGCTGGGTAGCCCACTCTCTTTCCAATTGTCTCCTAGCAACAAGACAGGTTATATCTCCTGGATCTGTGGGGAGCAACCGAGGACGCTGAGTTGAAATGGACACCCCTGGGGATTGGTCCTAACGTGCTTTTGTGTCTATGGAGACCTTGGAATGAAGCGGTGGCACTGGGGCCCTAAAGGGTTCTCCTAAACAGAATCTTTGACACAGCTCCAACGTGCAAGTTTCCCATGTCTAGATGAGATGTTTTCTGATGGGTGAGTCAAGAAACAGCTATATGCTGCTTTTGAAATCCAGGCCTCTGAGGAGAGATGCCTGGAAACCAAAGCAATGGATCTGATTAGTGCCTAGGGGCCTGTTCTTTCCTTCATACCTCTGGGGACATCTGTCTATGGGTCTGAGTGCAGGCAGGTGCTCAGTTGGGCTCAGATTGCCCCTGTTTTTCCTGGCAAGCCACCACTATTAAGATGGATCAGGGACTTGGAGGTTTATCCTATTAGAAGGGTTGTGGCCATTGGAATGGGCACACACAATTCCGTTGGAGAGGGCAAGTACAGTCCTCATGTTTGGCTCCAGGGGCCTAGCCTGTAGGTTGTCTACGCCAGGGCTGTTTGGACAGTTGTCTGAAAACACAAACTCGGCTTATGTTTCGGGTCATAGGTATGGCAGGACTGATCTACAGACCATGAGGAGAACACTTCGGGATTTGAAAGAAGCGGGAGAGTGAGGATCCTTCTCAAGTTTTTGTCTCTGGATATCGTGTCACTCATGGTCGTGGAATTTCTGGGTGACTTCATGGGAAATGAACGAGTCTTACTCTCTGGGGGTTTGGCCCCGTCCAAAGAGTTTGGGGTTATTCTGTGGGCTGGAAGAATTCCGTTTTTTTTTTTTGTTGTTGTTGTTTTCTTTTTTAACCTCAGGTGTCCCACCAAATGAGGGATACCAGAGTAGAGCCCTGGGGAGGGGCGACTGGACAATCAGAAATCTGGTTAAAAATTGGGGACTAGGGACATGTCAAGCCCATTATGACATCTAATGGTCCAGCCACTGAGAGGACTTACTAGAGGACAGGACTCATGCTGAGGGTCACAATGCGTGTGTATGTACTCGTCGCACTCAAGAATGGGCGGGGCCTCAGGGTAAATGCTGGTTTCTCCTACACTGAACGTTGGACAACGTGCCAACCACAAGGGTTCTTGCCATGGGTAAGGAGGAGTTCTGATTTCTGCATCAGACTCACCCCTGGGCAGTGATTTGAGATAAGGTCTCGGTTCTGAAGCCTGAAAACTGAGGTGGGAAGAGATGATGACCTAAGGCCATGGCGGGTTTTATGTGCTCAGTGTACGGTCAGCTTTCTGGGAGTTGGTCAGGAGGTCCCGGCTCAGGTTGTGTTCGACAGTGCATTAGTGCCCAGGTTAGACTATATAATTTTGGTAAAGTCGAGTGCTGTGTAGGTTTACCCTCATTTAAGGTGCCTGGGCAGCACATGAGGCAATCATTTTTTTTTTAGAAGGCAGGCAGAGTGCTGCATTGTGGGTCCGGAATAGCCAAACTTGAAGGCTTCGGCGCCAGGAGTGTGAGGACGGAAGTCTGAGATGACAAGCTAGACTTGGGTTTCAAGGCGAGGGCACGACAGGTTCCCCCTGCAGATCTGAAGCAATATCTCATGCATCTGAAGTCAGGGCGAGGATCAGATGTTGGCTCAGGGTGGAGTTTCTGTGAATGTCGGGCGCTTCATGAATGGAGAGGAATCTCGAGGCCATTGAGGTTTTCCCATTTTGGGAGTTGTGGGATGCCCACTTCAAGGATTCCTTCTGCGGGACAATTGAGACCTGTTGGACAGCTCCAGGACATCCCATTTGGAATGACTCCAGAGCACCGTTCACGGATGGCTGCCTGGTAAGCCCGCCTCGCATTCCAATTGTCTCCTAGCAACAAGACAGTTTAGATCTGATGTCTCTGCCGGAGCAACCGGGGTGGCTGAGTTGAAATGGACTTTCCTGAGGATGGGTCCTAATGTGTTTTTGTGTCCATGAGGGCCTTGGAATGGGGCGGTGGCACCGGGACCCTGAAGTCCTCTCCTAAGATTTGGACATGGCTCCCATGCACAGGTTTCCTTGTGGAGACGAGATGAGTTTTGATGGGTGCCTCAGGAAAACCCCTATGCTCGTATTGGAATCAGGCTTTTTAGGAGACATGCCTGTAACCCAAAGCAATGGATCCTATTATGGCCTAGGGTCCTGTCTGGTTCAATCTTCTTCTCTGGGGACATCCATCTATGGTATGAGTGGAGGTCGATTATCAGCTGGTGTCAGACAGCCCTTGTTTGTTCCGGGCGACCTACACTATTGGGATGGCCTCAGGGACTTTGGAGGTTTCTCCTAATTTGTACGATTTTGGACCATGGAATGGGCAGAATTCCCATGGATTGGTAGGCACAGTCCTAATGTGTGGCTCCAGAGCCCAGCCTGGAGGGTGTGTGGCCCAAGACTTTGAGGACAGAAGTCTGAATACACAAACTAAGCTAGGGTTTGGGGACATACGTATGGCAGGCCCGATCTACAATCCATGAGAAGAACTCTTCAGGATATGAAGAAAGTGCGAGTCTGAGGCTCTTGCTCAGGCTTTTGTCTCTGGATTTTGTATCAGCGATAGCCGTGGAATGTCGGGGAGGCCTCATGGGCCATGGACGAATCTTCCTCTCTGAGGATTTGGCCCGAATCCCAATTGCTTTTCGTCAATCTGTGGGATGGGAGGACTCATTTTAGTTTTGTTACCTCAGGTGTCCCACCAAAAGAAGAATTCCAAAGCAAAGCCGTGGGGAAGACTGAAGGGACAACCCGAACTATGGTTAAAAATTGGGGCCTAGGGGCCTTGCAAGCCCAATATGCTATCTCTTCATCCAGCCACTGAGTGTCCTTACCTGAGGACTGGGCTCAGCCTGAGGGTCACAATGTATGTTTGTGACCAATGTGGCCCGCGAGCATGGGCGGGGCCTCATGGGCCACACTGGTTTCAACGACACTGAACGTTGGACAACATGCCAACCACAAGGTTTCTTGCCATGGGGAAGGTGTTCTGATTTCTGCATCACCTTCAACCCTGGTCAGTGATTGGAGATAAGGTCTAGGTTCTGAAACCTGGAAACCGAGGTTGGGAAGAGATGACGACCTAAGGCCATGGCGGCTCGATGTGCTCAGTGTGTGGCCAGCTGTCTGGGAGGGGCCAGGGGGTCCAGGCTCAGGCTGTGTCAGAAAGGGCATTAGTGCCCTGATCAGCCTATGTATTTGGGGTACAGCCATGGTCGGTGCAGGTTGATCCTCATTTGGGGTTACTGGGTAGCCCCAGAGGACAATGTTTTTCTTCTGGAGGGCAGGCAGAGTGCTGCATTATAGTTCTGGATTGCCAACCTGGAGGGCATGTGGGCCAGTAGTCTGACGACAAAAGTCTGAGAACACAAGCTAGGCTTAGGTTTCTGGGTTAGGCCATGGCAGGCACATTCTACAGACCTGAATCGAAATCTCGTGCATCTGAAGTCAGGGCGAGGATCAGACGATCGCTCAGTTTGGAGTTTCTGTCCTTGATGGACCCTTCATGAATGGGGGGGCATCACGAGTCCATGGGGATTTTCCCAATGGGAGTTGTGAGAAGCTCCAAACTGCAGAGTGTCTTCTGCAAGACAATTGAGACCTGTTGTTTGGCTCCTGGCCAATGATTCTGAGCAGGGTTCTAAGGATGGATGGCTGGGTAGCCCACCTCGCATTCCAATTGTCTCCTAGCAATAAGACAGTTTAGATCCCCTGGATCTGTGGGGAGCAACCGAGGACGCTGAGTTGAAATGGACACCCCTGGGGATGGGTCCTAATGTGCTTTTGTGTCTATGGAGACCTTGGAATGAAGCGGTGTCACTGGGGCCCTAAAGGGTTCTCCTAAACAGAGGCCTTGACTCAGCTCCAACGTGCAAGTTTCCCATGTGTAGATGAGATGTTTTCTGATGGGTGAGTCAAGAAACAGCTATATGCTGCTTTTGAAATCCAGGCCTCTGAGGAGAGATGCCTAGAAACCAAAGCAATGGATCTGATCAGTGCCTAGGGGCCTGTTCTTTCCTTTTTACCTCTGGGGACATCTGTCTATGGGTCTGAGTGCAGGTAGGTGCTCAGTTGGGCTCAGATTGCCCCTGTTTTTCCTGGCAAGCCACCACTATTGAGATGGAGCCGGGACTTTGGAGGTTTATCCTATTAGAAGGGTTGTGGCCATTGGAATGGGCACACACAAATCCCTTGGAGAGGGTAAGTACAGTCCTCAGGTTTGACTCCAGGAGCCGGAGCCTGTAGGTTGTCTACGCCAGGGCTGTATGGGCAGTTGTCTGAAAACACAAACTCGGCTTATGTTTCGGGTCATAGGTATGGCAGGACTGATCTACAGACCATGAGGAGATCTCTTCGGGATTTGAAAGAAGGGCGATGTGAGGCTCCTGCTCAAGTTTTTGTCTCTAGATATCGAGTCACTCCTGGTTTGGAATTTCTGGGTGACTTTATGGGAAATGGACGAGTCTTACTCTTTGGTGGTTTGGCCCCGTCCAAAGAGTTTGGGGTCATTCTGTGGGCTGGAAGAAGTCCGTTTTTGTTGTTGTTGTTGTTGTTTTCTTTTTTAACCTCAGGTGTCCCACCAAATGAGGTGTTCCAGAGTAGAGACCTGGGGAGGGGCGACTGGACAATCAGAAATCTGGTTAAAAATTGGGGCCTAGGAACATGTCAAGCCCATTATGACATCTAATCGTCCAGCCACTGAGAGGACTTACTAGAGGACAGGACTCATGCTGAGGGTCACAATGCGTGTGTATGTACTCGTCGCACTCAAGAATGGGCGGGGCCTCAGGGTGAATGCTGGTTTCTCCTACACTGTACGTGGGACAACGTGCCAACCACAAGGGTTCTTGCCATGGGTAAGGAGGAGTACTGATTTCTGCATCACACTCACCCCTGGGCAGTGATTGGAGATAAGGTCTCGGTTCTGAAGCCTGAAAACTGAGGTAGGGAAGAGATGATGACCTAAGGCCATGGCGGTTTTTAAGTGCTCAGTGTGCGGTCAGCTTTCTGGGTGTTCGTCAGGAGGTCCCGGCTCAGGTTGTGTTCGACAGTGCATTAGTGCCCAGGTTAGACTATATAATTTTGGTAAAGTCGAGTGCTGTGTAGGTTTACCCTCATTTAAGGTGCCTGGGCAGCTCATGAGGCAATCATTTTTTTTCTAGAGGGCAGGCAGAGTGCTGCATTGTGGGTCCGGAATTGCCAAACGTGAGGGCTTCGGGGCCAGGAGTGTGAGGACGGAAGTCTGAGAAGACGTGCTAGACTTGGGTTTCAGGGCCAGGGCACGGCAGGTACCCCATGCAGATCTGAACCAATATATCATGCATCTGAAGTCAGGCCGATGATCAGACGTTGGCTCAGTTGGGAATTTCTGAGCATGACGGCCGCTTCATGAAGGGAGCGGAATCTCGAGGCCATTGAGGTTTTCCCATTTTGGGAGTTGTGGGATGCTTTCTTCAAGGATTTCTTCTGCGGGACAATTGAGACCTGTTGGACAGCTCCATGACATTCCATATGGAATGACTCCAGAGCACCTTTCGCGGATGGATGCCTGGGAAGCCCGTCTCGCATTCCAATTTTCTCCTAGCAACAAGACATTTAGATCTGATGGCTCTGCCTGAGCAACCGGGGTGGCTGAGTTGAAATGGACTTTCCTGAGGATGGGTCCTAATGTGTTTTTGTGTCCATGAGGGCCTTGGAATGGGGCGGTGGCACCGGGACCGTGAAGTACTCTCCTAAGCTTTGGACATGGCTTCCATGCACAGGTTTCCTTGTGGAGACGAGATGAGTTCTGATGGGTGCCTCAGGAAAACCCCTATGCTCGTATTGGAATCATGCTTTTGAGGACACATGCCTGTAACCCAAAGCAATGGATCCTATTATGGCCTAGGGTCCTGTCTGGTTCAATCTTCTTCTCTGGGGACATCCATCTATGGTATGAGTGGAGGTCGATTATCAGCTGGCGTTAGACAGCCCTTATTTGTTCCGGGCGACCAAATCTATTGGGATGGCCTCAGGGACTTTGGAGGTTTCTCCTAATTTGTACGATTTTGGACCATGGAATGGGCAGAATTCCCATGGATTGGTAGGCACAGTCCTAATGTGTGGCTCCAGGGGCCCAGCCTGGAGGGTGTGTGGCCCAAGACTTTGAGGACAGAAGTCTGAATACACAAACTCAGCTTAGTTTTGGGGACTTAGGTATCGCAGGCCCGATCGACAAACCATGAGAAGAACTCTTCAGGATATGAAGAAAGTGCGAGTCTGAGGTGCTTGCTCAGGCTTTTGTCTCTGGATTTTGTATCAGCGATGTCCGTGGAATGTCGGGGAGGCCTCATGGGCCATGGACGAATCTTCCTCTCTGAGGATTTGGCCCGATTCCCAATTGCTTTTCGTCAATCTGTGGGATGGGAGGACTCATTTCAGTTTTGTTACCTCAGGTGTCCCACCAAAAGAGGAATTCCAAAGCCAAGCCGTGGGGAAGACTGAAGGGACAACCCGAACTATGGTTAAAAATTGGGGCCTAGGGGCATGGCAAGCCCAATATGCTATCTCTTCATCCCGCAACTGAGTGGCCTTACTTGACGACTGGGCTCAGCCTGAGGGTCACAATGTGTGTTTGTGACCAATGTGGCCCGCGAGCATGGGCTGGGCCTCATGGGCCACACTGGTTTCAACTACACTGAACGTTGGACAACATGCCAACCACAAGGTTTCTTGCCATGGGGAAGGAGTTCTTATTTCTGCATCACCTTCAACCCTGGGCAGTGATTGGAGATAAGGTCTAGGTTCTGAAACCTGTAAACCGAGGTTGGGAAGAGATGACGACCTAAGGCCATGGCGGCTCGATGTGCTCAGTGTGCGGCCAGCTGTCTGGGAGGGTCCAGGGGGTCCAGGCTCAGGCTGTGTCAGAAAGGGCATTAGTGCCCTGATCAGCCTATGTATTTGGGGTACAGCCAAGGTCGGTGCAGGTTGATCCTCATTTGGGGTTACTGGGTAGCCCCAGAGGACAATGTTTTTCTTCTGGAGGGCCGGCAGAGTGCTGCATTGTAGTTCTGGATTGCCAGACTGGAGGGCTTGTGGGCCAGTAGTCTGACGACAAAAGTCTGAGAACACAAGCTAGGCTTAGGTTTCTGGGTGAGGCCATGGCAGGCACAATCTACAGACCTGAATCGAGATCTCGTGCATCTGAAGTCAGGGCGAGGATCAGACGATCGCTCAGGTTGGAGTTTCTGTCCCTGATGGCCCCTTCATGAATGGGGGGGGCATCACGGGGCCATGGGTGTTTTCCCACGATGGGAGTTGTGAGAAGCTCCAAACTGCAGAGAGTCTTCTGCAGGACAATTGAGACCTGTTGTTTGGCTCCAGGCCAATGATTCTGAGCAGGGTTCTAAGGATGGATGGATGGGTAGCCCACCTCGCATTCCAATTGTTTCCTAGCAACAAGACAGGTTAGATCTCCTGGATCTGTGGGGAGCAATCGTGGACGCTGAGTTGAAATGGACACCCCTGGGGATGGGTCCTAATGTGCTTTTGTGTCTATGGAGACCTTGGAATGAAGCGGTGGCACTGGGGCCCTAAAGGGTTCTCCTAAACAGAGGCTTTGACACAGCCCCTACGTGCAAGTTTCCCATGTGTAGATGAGATGTTTTCTGATGGGTGAGTCAAGAAACAGCTATATGCTGCTTTTGAAATCCAGGCCTCTGAGGAGAGATGCCTGGAAACCAAAGCAATGGATCTGATTAGTGCCTAGGCGCCTGTTCTTTCCTTCATACCTCTGGGGACATCTGTCTATGGGTCTGAGTGCAGGTAGGTGCTCAGTTGGGCTCAGATTACCCCTGTTTTTCCTGGGAAGCCACCATTATTGAGATTGATCAGGGACTTTGGAGGTTTATCCTATTAGAAGTGTTTTGGCCTTTGGAATGGGCACACACAATTTCCTCTGAGAGGACAAGTACAGTCCTCAGGTTTGGCTCCACAGGCCTGAGCCTGTAGGTTGTGTAGGCCAGGGCTGTTAGGACAGTTGTGTGAAAACACACACCCTCCATGCTAGGGCTCCTGGAACCACACATCAGGATTGTTCCTGCCCTCTCAAAGGGAATTCTTCATATTCCATTGGCCACAACCATATAAATCAGGAGAAATCTCCAATGTCCCTGGGACCATCCCAATATTGTAGGCTGCTCGGAACAAACAGGGGTGATCTGACACTAGCTGAGCAACTAGCTCCACACAGACTCGGAGACAGATGTCCCCAGAGAAGAACATTGAACTGGACAGGCCCCTAGGCCCTAATCAGATCCATTGCTTTGGTTTCCAGGCATCTCTTCTCAGAGGCCTGGTTTCCAATACCAGCCTATGGGGTTTCCATAGGCTCCTTCAGAGCAAGTCTTCTCTGCACATTGGAAACTTGCTCGAGGAGCTATGTCAGAACCTCAGAGGCCTGGTTTTCAATACCACCATATGGGGGTTTCCTGAGGCATCAGTCAGAACAAATGTCTTCTCCACATGGGAAACGTGCTCTTTCAAGCTGTGTCAAAACCTCCGGCTAGGAAAATCCTTCAGGGCCCCGGTGCCACCACCTCATTCCAAGGTCTCCATGGACACAATCCCACATTAGGACCCATCTGCAGGAGAGTTCTTTTCAACTCAGTGCCCTTGGGTGCTCCCCTAGAGCCAGCAGATCGAACCTATCTTGTCACTAGGAGACAATTGGAATGTGAAGCGGACTGGCTAGGCATCCATCTGTAGAAAACTACTCTGAAGTAATTCCATATGGGACGTCCTGGAGCCATCCAACAGGTCACAGCTGTCCTGCAGAAGGAATCCTTGGGCTTTGGAGCACCTCACAACTCCCATCATGGGAAAAGCTCTGTGGCCTCGTGGTGCACTGTCCCCTTCATGAAAGAGCCATCTTGGACAGAAACTCCAACCTGAGCCAACGTCTAATCCTCGCCCTGACTTCAGATGCATGAAATCTTGATTCAACTCTGCAGAGTGTGCCTGCCGAAACCCCGCCCCGAAGCAAAACCTAGCTATTGTTCTCAGACTTCGTCCTCACACTCCGAGCCCACCAGCCCTCCAGTTAGGGAATTCTGGAGAGACACAATGCAGCACTCTGACTGCCCTCCAGAAGAGAAACGTTGTCCTATGTGGCTAACCAGAAACACCAAATGAGGATCAACCTGCATGCCACTTGACTCTACCCCAATTATACAGTTTCGTTTCGGCGTTAATGCCCTGTCTTGCACAGCCTGAGGTCTGAATTTTCAACCGACACCCAGACAGCTGGCTGTACACTGAGCACATCAGACCCGCCATGGCTTTAGGTCATCATCTCTTTTCAATCTTGGTTTTCAGGCTTCAGAACCTAGACCTTATATATACTCACTACCCAGGGGTGAACGTGATGCAGAAATGAAACTCCTTCTTCCTCAAGGCAAGAAACCTTGTGGTTGGCATGTTTTCCAACGTTCAGTGTAGGAGAATCCAGTGTAGCCCATGAGTCCCCGCCCATGCTTGAGAACCGCAATGGGCACAAACACATTGGGACCCTCAGTGTGAGCCCTGTCCTCAAGTAAAGCCTCTCAGGGTCTGGACCAAGAACCCGCATTGCCATCCCTAGTCCCCCAATATTAATGAGAGGTTGAGAGTCCTAATCACCCCTATTCAGGTCTCTGCTCTGGAACCCCTGAGGAAAAGAAATATTGAAGGGTCTCCTCCATCCCCTGAATGAGCCCCAAAACTTGGGATCTGACCAAATCTTAAAAGAGAAAGAATCATCCATGGCCAAAGAGGCCATCCCGTCATTCCATGGCCACCATTGACACAAAATCTAGAGACAAAAGCCTGGAGATATGCCTCACACTTGCCCTTTGTTCATAGCCTGATAAATTCTTCTCACGGTCTATAGATCAGGCATGTCATACCTACGTCCCCAAATCTAAGCTGAGTTTGGGTTTTCAGGTTTCTGTCCCCACTGTCCTGGCCCACACACCCTCCAGGCTGGGGCCCCTGGAGCCATGCCTCAGGACTGTGCCTGCCTTCTCCAAGCAAATTCTGCCCATTCCATTGGCCACAACCCTAAAGATTAGGAGAACACTCCAACGTCCCTGAGGCCATCCCAATAGTGTTGGCAACTCAGGGCAAACAGGGTGATCTGTCCCAAGATGAGCAACTACCTCAACTCAGATCCATAGACAGATAACCCCAGAGAAGAAGATTGAACCGGACAGGCACCTAGGCCCTAATCAGATCCATTGCTTTTGATTCCAGGCATCTCTCCTCAGAGGCCTGGTTTCCAATACCAGCATATGTGTTCTTCAGGAGGTACCAGTCTGAACAAATCTCATTTCCACATGGGAAACATGCATTTTGGAGCTGTGTCACAACCTCCAGTTAAGGGAAACCTTCAGGTCCCAGCAGCCAACACCCCATTCCAAGGTCTCCATGAACACAAACCCGCATTATGACCCATCCGCAGGCGAGTCCATTTCAACACATCCCCTTTGGTTGCTCCCCAAAAGAAGCAGATCGAACCTGCCTTGTCATTAGGAGACAATAGGAATGTGAGGCGGGCACTCCAGGAATCCATCCTTAGAACCCTGCACTGCCGTGGTTCCGCATGGGACGTCCTGGAACAATCTGACCGGTCTCGACTGTCCCGTAGAAGGAATCCTTGCCGATTGGAGCAACTTACAATGCCAATCGTGGGAAAGTCTCCATAGCCCCATGATGCCCCCCACCATCATGAAGGGGCCATCCTGAACAGAAACTTCAACCTGAGCCTACGTCTGATCCTCGCCCTGACTTCAGATGCATGAGATTTAAATTTAGCTCTACAGAGTGTGCCTGCCATGATCTTGACCCAAAACCTAAGCCTAGCTTGTGTTCTCTCACTTCCTTCCTCACAATTCTGGCCCACAAGCCCTCCAGTGTGAGAATTCCGTCGCCACAATGCAGCACTCTTCCTTCCCTCCAGAAGAAAAACGTTGCCCCTGGGGCTACTCAGAAACGCCAAATGAGGATCAACCTGCATGCCACTCAACTTTACTCCAATTATACAGTCTAAGCTTGGCACTAATGCCCTGTCTGACACAGCCTGAGCCTGGACCTCCTGGATGACACCCAGAAAGGTGGTGTCACACCTAAGGACTGTGCCAGTGCTCTCCAAGGGAACTCTGCCCGTTTCATTTGCCACAACCTTACAGATTAGGAGAAACCTCCAATTCCCAAGACCAGCCCTATAGTGTTGGCCTTCCCCAACAAACATGGGTGATCTGACACAAGCTGAGCAGTGACCTCCATTCTGAATCTTAGACAGAGACACTCAGAGGAGAATATTGAAAAGGACAGGCCCCTAGACCGTAATCAGATCCATTGCTTTGGATTCCAGGCATTGTTCCCCAGATGCTTGGTTTCCAATACCAGGTTGTGGGGGTTTCAGAACAAATCTCGTCTCTACATGGGAAACTTGCTCTTTGGAGCTGCATCAAAACCTCAAGTTAGGAGAATTCTTCAGGGCAACAGAGCCACTGCCCCATTCCAAGGGATCCATGGACACAAATCCACATCATGAGTGATCCTCATGAGAGTCCATTTCAATTCAGCCCCCTCGGTTGTTCCCCCAGTGACAGCAGATCGAATCCTCCTTTTCACTAGGACACAACTGGAATGCAAGTTGGACTGCCCAGGCATCCATCATTAGAACTGTGCTTTGGAGCATTTCTTATGGGACATCCTTGATCCATCAAAAGGTCGTGACTGTCCCGCTGACGGAATCCTTGTGGTTTGGAGCATCACACACTCACAAAGTTGGAAATCTTCCATGGTTTCCTGATGCCCCCCCACCTTCATGAAGGGGACATCATGTACAGAAACTCCAACCTAAGCCAACATCTGATCCTCGCCCTGACTTCAGATGCACGAGATCTCATTTCAGGTCTGTAGAGTGTGCCTGCCATGTCACCGCTGCGAATTCTAAGCTGAACTTGTGTTCTCAGACTTCTATCCAAAAACACCTGGCCCACAAGCCCTGAAGTTGGCAATTCTGGAGCCAGAATGCAGCACTCTGCCTGCCCTCCAGAAGAAAATCTTTGCCCTATGGGGCCAACCAGAAACCCCAAATGAGGACCAACCTTCACATCACTCGACTGTACCCCAATTATACAGTCTAGCCTGGGGACTAATGCCCTGCCTGACACAGCCTGAGCCCAGACCTCATGATGGACACAGACATCTGGCCGCACACTAAGTGCATCGGACCCACCATGGCCTTAGGTTGTCATCTCTTACCAACCTCGGTTTCCAGGCTTCAGAATCTAGACCTTATCTCTACTCACTGCCATGCCGTGTACGTGATGCAGAAATCAGAACTCCTCCTTCCCCATGACCAGAAACCTTGTGGTTGGCATGTTGTCCAACGTGCAGTGTAGGAGAAACCAGCATGGCCCATGAGGCCTCAGACATGCTTGAGGGCTGCGATGGGCACAAACACACATTAGGACCCTAAGCATGAACCCTGGCCTCAAGTAAAGCCTCTCCGGGGCTGGACCAAGAGCCCACATATGGAGATTACCATGCCCCTACTCCCCAAACCTTAACCAGTGCTTGAGAAGTCTAGTCACCCCTACTCAGATCTCTTCTCTAGAATCCCTCCTTGGTGGGACACATGAGGTTAAAAAAAAAATAGAGAAAGGACTCCTACCGTCCAAAGAATGACCGCAAACACTTGGAATTGGGACAAATTCACAGAGAGAAATACTCGTCCATGGCTGATGAGGCCATCCTGACATTCCACGGCCACCATTGACACAAAATCCGGAGACAAAAGCCTGAAAAAGCGCCACACACTCGCCCTTTGTTCAAAGCCTGAAAAATTCTCACGGTCTGTAGATCGGGCCTGCCATACCTATGTCCCCAAACCTAAGCCAAGTTTGTGTTTTCAGACTTCTGTCTCCATTGTCCTGGCCCACACACCCTCAAGGCTTGGCCCCATGGAGCCACAGCTCAGGACTGTGCCTGCCCTCTCCATGGGAATTCTGCTCATTCCTTTGGCACAACCTGACAGATTAGGAGAAACATCCGAAGTCCCCGAGGCCACCCCAATATTGTAGGATGTCCGGGACAAACAGGGACCATCTGCCACAAGCTGAGCCACTACCTCCAATCAGACCTGGTGATAGATATCCATAGAAAAGAAGATTGAAGAGGACAGGCACCTAGGCCCTAAACGAATTCATTGCTTTTGTTTTCATGTATCTCTCCTCAGAGGCCTGGATTCCAATACCAGCACATGGGGGTTTCTGGAGCTACCAATCAGAACAAATCGCATGCCACATGGGAATCATGCTATATGGAACTGTGTCAAAACCTCCAGTTAGGAGAAAATTTCACGTCACTGGAGCCACCGCCCCATTCCAATGTCTCAATGGACACAATCCCACATTATGCCCCATCCTCAGGAGAGTCTATTTCAACACAAACCTGGCGGTTGCTCACCCAGTGCCAGCAGATCAAACCTGCTTTGTCACTAGGAGACAATTGGAATGCGAGTTCGTTGCCCAGGTATCCATGTTAGAACTCTGCTCTGGAGAAATTCCTAATGGGGTGTCCTTGATCCATTCAACAGGTCTCAACAGTCCTGCAGAAGGAATCCTTGTGGTTTGCAGCATCACACACTCGCACCGTGGGAAAACCTCCATGGCCTCGTGATGCCTCCACCTTCAGGTAGAGGACATCATGGACAGAAACTCCCGTCTGATCCTCGCCCTGACCTCAGATGCATGAGATCTCAATTCAGCTCTGCAGAGTGTGCCTGCCTTGCCCTCGCCCCAAAACCTAAGCCAGCTCGCGTTCTCAGACTTCCATCCTCACACTCCTGGCCCACAAGCCTTCCACTTTGGGAATTCTGGAGACAAAATGCAGCACTCTGCCTGCCCTCCAGAAGAGAGACTTTGCCCTAGGGGTCTACCCAGAAACATCAAATGAGGATCAACCTGCAATTCTCTAGACTGTACCCCAATTATACAGTCTAGCCTGGGCACTAATGCCCTGTCTGACACAGCCTGACCCCAGACCTCGTGACCGACACCCAGACACCTGGCCTCACACTGAACACATCGAACATGCCATGGCCTTAGGTCATCATCTCTTCCCAACCTTGGTCTTCAGGCTTCAGAACCTAGACATTATCTCCACTCACAACTAAGTGATGTACGTGATGCAGAAATCAGAACTTCACCTTCCCCATGACCAGAAACCTTGTGGTTGGCATGTTGTCCAACGTTCAGTATATGAGAACCCAGCATGGCCAATGAGGCCTCAGACATGCTTGGGGGCTGCGATGGGCACAAACACACATTAGGACCCTAAGCATGAACCCTGGCCTCAAGTAAAGTCTCTCCGGGGCTGGACCAAGAGCCTGCATATGGGACTTGCCATGCCCCTACTCCCCCCCTATCCTAGCCAGAGCTTGAGAAGTCTAGTCAACCTTATTCAGAGCTCTTTTCTGGAATCCCTATTTGGTGGGACACATAAGGTAAAAAAAAAAAAAAAAAAAAAAAAACCAAGATAAAGAAAAAAAAAATAGTAAGGACTCCTACCATCCAAAGGATGACCCCAAACACTTGGAATCTGGCCAAATCCACAGAGAGAAATACTCGTCCATGGTCGATGAGGCCAGCCTGACATTCCACGGCCACCATTGACACAAAATCCGGAGACAAAAACCTGAAAAAGCGCCACACACTTGCCCTTTGTTCAGAGCCCCCAAAATTCTCAAGGTCTGTAGATCGGGCCTGCCATACCTATGTCCCCAAACCTAAGCCGAGTTTGTGTTTTCAGACTTCTGTCTCCATTGTCCTCACCCACACATTCTAAAGGCTGGGCCCCATGGAGCCACACCTCAGGACTGTGCCTGCCCTCTGCAAGGGAATTCTGCTCATTCATTTGGCACAACCTGACAGATTAGGAGAATCATCCAAAATCTCTGAGGCCATCCCAATAGTGTAGGATGTCCTGGACATACAGGGACCCTCTGGCACAAGCTGAGCCACTACCTCCAACCAGAACCTTAGACACATATCCATAGAAAAGAATATTGAACAAGACAGGCACCTAGGCCCTAATTGGATCCATTGCTTTTGTTTTCAGGCATCTCTCCTCAGAGGCCTGGATTCCAATACCAGCATAAGGGGGTTTCCAGAGATACCTATCAGAAAAAATCTCGTCTCCACATGGGAATCTTGCTCTATGGAGCTGTGTCATAACCTCCAGTTAGGAGAAAACTTCAGGTCACTGGAGCCACTGCCCCATTTGTATATCTACATGGACACAATCCCAAATTATGACCCATCCTCAGGAGAGTCCATTTCAACTAAACCCCCTCGGTTGCTACTCCAGAGCCAGCAGATTGAACCTGCCTTGTCGCTAGGAGACAATTGAAATGCGAGTTGGGCTCTTCAGGCATCCATCCTTAGAACCCTGCTCTTGCGTCGTTCCTTATGGGACATCCTTGAGCCATCCAACAGGTCTCGACTGTCCCACAGGAGTCCTTGTGCATGGACCACCTAACAACTCATATCATGGAAAGCTTCCAAGGTCACATGATGCCCCCAATCTTCATGAAGGCAGATCATGGAAAGAAACTCCAACCTGAGCCAACAGCTGATCTTCGCCTTGACTTCAGATGCACGAGATCTTGATTCAGCTCTTCAGAGTGTACCTGCTGTGCCCTCACCCCAAAACCTAAGCGTAGCTAGTGTTCTCCGACTTCGGTCCTCACTCTCCTGGACCACACGCCCTCTATTTTGGGATTTCCGATGACACAGTGCTGCACTCTGCCTGCCCTCTAGAAGAAAAATATTGCCCTATGGGTCTACCCAGAAACCTCAAATGAGGATAAAACTGCACGTCACTCAACTGTACACCAATTATATAGTCTAGCCTGTGCACTAATGCCCTGTCTGACAGAACCTGAGGCCTGAATTCCCAACCGACACCCAGACAGCTTGCAGTACACTGAGAACATCTGAACCGCCATGGCCTTAGGTCGCCATCTCTTTCCAACTTCGGTTTTCAGGCTACAGAATCCTAGACCTTATCTCTACTCACTTCCCATGGGTGAACGTGATGCAGAAATCAGAACTCCTCCTTCCCTCTCGCCAGAATCTTGTGGTTGGCATCTTGTCCAACGTTCAGTGTAGGACCCCTGTAGGGCCTACAGGGGTAGTAGTAGGGCCCCTCAGGGTAGGGTCCCTGAGGCCCTGCCTATGCTTAAGAGCTGCGGTGGGCTCAAAAACACATTGGGACCCTCAGTTTGAGCCCTGTCCTCAAGTAAAGCCTCTCAGTGGCTGGACCATGAGCCCGCATATGGGGCCTGCCATGCCCCAAGTCACCCAATCTTAACCAGAGGTAGAGACATCTAGTCACCCCTACTCAGGGCTCTGCTCTGAAATCCCTCTTTGGTGGGACATTTGAGGTAAATAAACACAGAAAGGACTCCTCCCACTCACAGAATGACCCCAATCACTTGGGATTGGGCCATCCCAAGTGATTGGGGTCCAGAGAGAAAGACTCGTCCATGGCCCATGAGGCCAGCCCGACATTCCACGGCCACTATTGACACAAAATCCAGAGACATAAGCTTCAGCAAGCGTTCACACTCACCCTTAGGTCATAGCCCATAAAATTCTCCTCATAGTCTGTAGATTGGGCCTGCCATACCTACGTCCCCAAACCTAAGCCGAGTTTGTGTTTTCAGACTTCTATCCTGACATTTCTGTCCCACACACCCTCCAGACTGAGGCCCCTGGAGCCACACCTCAGGACTGTGCCTGCCCTCTCCAAGGAAATTCTTCCCATTCCATTGGCCACAACCCTACAGATAAGGAGAAACCTCCAAAGTCCCAGAGGCCATTCCAATAGTGTAGGCCACCCAGGACAAAGAGGGGCGATCTCTCACAAGCTGAGCAACGACGTCAACTCACCCGTAGACAGATAACCCAAGAGAAGAAGATTAAACTGGACTGGCCCCTAGAATGTAATTGGTTCCATTGCTTTTTTTTTTCTAAGCATCTCTCCTCAGAAGCCTGTTTTCCAATACCAGCATATGGGGGATTCCAGAGATACCAATCAGAACAAATCTTGTCTTCACATGGGAAACTTATCCTTTGGAGCTCTGTAAAAGCCTCCAGTTAGGAGAAACCTTCAGGTAGCCGGAGCAACCGTCCTATTCCAAGGTCTCCATGGACACATACCCGCATTATGACCATTCGGCAGGAGAGTACATTTCAACTCAGCCCCGTCGATTACTGCCCCAGAGGCAGAATATCAAACCTGCCTTGTCGCTAGGAGACAACTGGAATGCAAAGCAGACTCTCTAGGCATCCATCCTTGGAATCCTGCTCTGGCGCCGTTCCATATGGGATGTCCTGGAGCCTTCCAACCGGTCTTGACTGTCCCACAGAAGGAATCCTTGCAGATTGGAGCATCTCACAACTCCTATCGTGGGAAAACCTACATGGCCTCATGAGATGCTCCCCTTTATAAAGGGGCCATCATGGACAGAAACTCCAACCTGAGCCAACTTCTGATGCATTGCTTTGGTTTCTAGGTATCTCTCCTCAGAGGCCTGGTTTCCAATATCAGAATATGGGGGTTAACTAAGGAAACAATCAGAACAGATCTCATCTCCACATGGGAAACTTGCTCTTTGGAGCTGTGTCAATACCTCAGGTTAGGAGGATCCTTCAGGGCGCTGGCACCATGGCCCAATCCCAAGGTCTCCAAGGACACAAACTTACATTATGATCCATTCTCAGGAGAGTCCATTTCAAACCAGCCCCCTCGGCTGCTCACCCAGAGCCAGCAGATCAAACCTTCCTTGTCACTAGGAGACAGTTAGAATGGGAGGCGGGCTTCCCAGGCATCCATCCTTAGAACCCTGCTCTGGAGAACTTCTTTATGGGACGTCTTGAATCCAACCAACCTGTCTTGACTGTCTCACAGAATGAATCCTTGTGGTTTGAAGCATCACACAATAACACTCTGAGAAAACCTCCATTTCCTCATGATGCCCCACACCTTCATAAATAGGCCATCACGGACAGAAACTCCATCCTAAGCCAAAGTCTGATCCTCGCCCTGAATTCAGTAGCATAAGATCTCGATTCAACACTTGAGAGTGTGCCTGCTGGGCCCTCACCCTGAAACCTAGCCTAACTTGTGTTCCCAGACTTCCGTCCTCAGAATCCTGGCCACACCCCACCAGATTGGAAATTCTGGAGACACAATGCAGCACACTGCCTGGCCTCCAGAAGAAAATGTTGCCCTATAGGGCTAACAAGAAACGCCAAATGAGTAACAACCTGCATGCCACTCGACCATACCCCAATTATACAGTATAGCCTGTGCACTAAAGCCCTGTCTGACACAGCCTGAGGGCAGACCTCCAGTCCAACACCCAGACAGATGGCCGTACACTGAGCATATCAAACCCACAATGGCTTTAGGCCATCATCTCTACCCAACCTCAATTTTCACCTTCAGAACCTAGACCTTATCTCCACTCACTGCTCAGGAGTGAACGGGATGCAAGAATCAGAACTTCTCCTTCGCCTTGGCAAGAAACCTAGTGGTTGGCATGTTGTCCAATGTTCATTGTAGGAGAAAGCAGCATGGACTATGAGGCCCCACCTATCCCTGAGGGCCACAATTTGCACAAACACACATTGTGACCCTCAGCGTGAGCCCTATCCTCATGTAAAGCCTCTTAGTGACTGGAACAACAGCCCACATATGGGGCTTGCCAAGCCCCTAGTCCCCCAATCTCAACCAGAGTTCGAGATGTCTAGTCACCCCTACTCAGGGCTCTACTCGGGAATCCCTCTTTGGTGGGACACCTGAGGTAAAAAAAAAAAAAAAATACAGAAAGGACTCTTCCCATTCACAGAATGATCCCAACCACTTGGGATCAGGCCAAATCACCAGAGAAAGAATTGTCCATGGCCCTTGAGGACACCCCGACATTCCACGGCCACCATTGACACAAAATCCAGAGACAAAACCCTGAGCAAGCGCCACATACTCGCCCTTTGTTCATAGCCCGGAAAATTCTCACGGTCTGTAGATCGAGCCTTCATACATACATCCCCAAACCTAAGCTGAGTTTGTGTTTTCAAACTTCTGTCCCCACAGTGCTGGCCCACACACCATCCAAGCTGGGGCCCCTGGAGCCACACCTCAGGCCTGTGGCTTCCCTCTCCAGGGGAATTCTGCCATTTCCATTGGCCACAACCCTATAGATTAGGAGAATCCTCCAAACTCCCCCAGGCCATCTGAATTGTGTTGGCTGCCGAGGACAAACAGGGATGATCTTTCACAAGTTAGGAAACCAACTCCACTCAGACCCAGAGACAGATATCCCCATAGAATAAGATTGAACTGGAAGGGCACTTAGGCCCTAATCAGATCCATTGCTTTTGATTCCAGTCATCTCTCCTCAGAGGCCTGGTTTCCAATACCAGCATATGGGAGATTCCTTAGGCACTCATCAAAACAATTCTCTTCTCTACATAGGAAACATACTCTTTAGAGCTCCATCAAAACCTCCGGTTATGAACATCCCTCGAGGCCCCGGATCAAGCACCCCATTCCAAGGTCTACATGGACACAAATGCACATTATGACCAATCCTCAACTCACCCATTTCAACACACCCGCCTCGGTTGCTCCCCTAGATCCAGCAGATCGAACTTGCCTTGGCTCTATGAGACACCTGGAATGGGAGGCAGGCTGCCCAGGCATCCATCCTTAGAACCCTGCTCTGGATAACTTCCTTATGGGATGTCCTGGAGCCATCCAACAGGTCTCGACTGTCCCACAGAAGAAATCATTGTGGTTTGGAGCATCTCACAATTCCCATCGTCGGAAAACCTCCATGTCCTCGTGACACCCTCCCCTTCATGAATGGGCCGTCATGGACAGAAACTCCGACCTAAGCCAACGTCTGATCCTAGCTCTGTCTTCAGGTATACGGGATCTCGAATCATCTCTGCAGAGGGTGCCTGCCTTCCCTTCACCCCGAAATCTAAGTCTGGCTTGTGTTCTCAGAATTTTTTCCTCACACTCCTGGCCCACAAGCCTTCAGTTTGGGAATGCTGGAACCACTATGTGGCACTGTGTCTTCCCTCCAGAAGAAAAACGTTGCCCTCTGGGGCTACCCAGTAACCACAAATGAGTACCATCCTGCACGAAACTCGACTGCACCCCAATGATACAGTCTAGCCTGGGCACTTATTCCCTGTCTGCCTCAGCCTGAGCCTGCGCCTCCCAACCCACACTCAACAGCTGGCCGAACACTGAGCACATCGGACACACCATGGCCTTAGGGCTTCATCTCTTCCCAAGCTCAGTTTTCAGGCTTCAGAACCTAGACCTTAAATCCAATCACAGTCCAGGAGTGAAAGTGTTGCAGAAATTAGAACTCCATCTTCCCCATGGCCAGAAAACTTGTGGTTCCCATACTGTGCAACGGCCAGTGTAGGAGGCACCAGCATGGTACTTTAGGCCACGCCCTGACATGAAAGGATCCTTGGGCAAAAAACCACATTGTGAAACTCAGTGTGAGACCTATCCTCAAGGAAGGCCTCTCAGTGTCTGGACCAAGAGCCCACATATGGGGCTTGCCATGTTCTTAGGTCCCAATGTTAACCGGAGGTCTGGTTGTCCAGTTGCCCCCACCCACGACTCTGCTCTGGAATCCCTCTTTTGGTGGTCCACATGAGGTAAATAAAAAACAAAAAAGAAAACAAAAAAAGTAAACAAAAAAAAGAGAAAGGCCTCCTCCCTTCCCACAGAATGACCCCAAACTTTTAGGATCGGGTCAAATCCCCAGAAAGGGAGCCTCATCGATGGCCCATGAGGACACCCCGACATTCCATGGAAATCGGTGACACATTTCCAGAAAAAAAAAAAAAAAAGCATGAGCAAGCACCTCACATTCGCCCTTTGTTCATATCCCGAAGAGGTCTCCTCACGGTCTATAGATCGTGCCGGCCTTACCTACATCCCCCAACCTAAGTGGAGTTTGTGTTTTCAGACTTTTGTCCAAATAGCCCTGGACCACACACGCTCCACACTTGGGTCCCTGGAGCCACACCTCAGGACTGTGCTTCCCTTTCAAGGGAATTCTTCCCATTCCATTGGCCACAAACTTGCAAATTAGGAAAAACCTCCAAAGTCACCGAGGCCATCCCAATAGTGTAGACCGCCCAGGACAAACAGGGGTGATCTCAAACCAGCTGAGCAACTACCTCCAATCAGACAACAGATATCCCCAGAGAAGAATATTGAACCGGACAGGCCCCTAGGCCCTAATCAGATCCATTGCTTTGGTTTCCAGGCATCTGTCCTCAGAGGCCTCGTTTCCAATACCAGCATATGGTGGTTTCCTGAGGCACCAATAAGAACATATCTCGTCTCCCCATGGAAAACTTGCTCATTGGAGCTTTGTCATAACCTCTGGTTAGGAGAATCCTTCAGGGCCCTGGTGCCACTGCCCCATACCAAGGTCTCCATGGACTCAAACCAACATTAAGACCATCCTCAGGAAAGTCCATTTCAACTCAGCCCCCTCTGTTGCTACCCCAAGCCAGCAGATTAAACGTTTCTTGTTGCTAGGAGACAATTGGAATGTGAGGCTGGCTGCCCAGGCATCCATACTTAGAACCCTGTTCTGGAAAAATACCTTATAAGACGTCCTGGAGCCATCCAACAAATCTTAATTGTCCCACAGAAGGAATCCTTGCGGTTTGGAGCATCTCACAACTCCAATAGTGGGAAAACCCCCATGGCCTCATAATACCCCCACTTCCTGAAGGGGCAAACATGGACAGAAACTCAAACCTGAGCCAAAGTCTGAACCTCGACCTGACTTCAGACGCATGAGATCTCAATTCAGCTCTGCAGAGTGTGCCTGCCATGTCCTTGCCCCGAAACCTAAGCCTAGCTTGTGTTCTCAGACTTCCGTCCTCACTCCCCTGGCCCACAAGCCCTCCAGTTTGGGAATTCCAAAGCCACAATGCAGCTCTCTGCCTGCCCTCCAGAAGAAAAACTTTGCCCTATGCTGCTAATAAGAAACCCCAAATGATTTTCTAATGCATGCCACTCGATTGTAAAGCAATTATACAGCCCACCCTGTATACTAATGCCCTGTCTGGCACAGCCTGAGACAAGACATCCCAAACGACACCCAGACAGCAGGCCCCAACCTGGACACATAGGACCCGCTATGGCTGTAGGTCGTCATCTCTTCCCAACCTCGGTTCTCAGGCTTCAGAACCTAGACCTTATCTCCAATCACTGCCCAGGGGTGAACGTGATGCAGAAATTAGAATTCCTCCTTCCCCATGGCCAGAAACCTTGTGGTTGGCATGTTGTCCAACGTTCAATGTGGGAAAACCTGCATTGTCCGAAAGGCCACGCCAGTGCTTGAGGGCCGCCTAGGGCACAGACATGCATTGTGACCTGCAGCGTGAGTCCCGTATTAAAGTAACGCCTCTCAGTGGCTGGACCAAGATCCTGCATATGGGGCTTGTCATATCCATAGGCCCCCAGGCTTAACCAGAGGGCGAGTATTCCAGTTGTCAGTATCCACTGCTATGCTCTTGAATCCCTCTACTGGGGGGACACATGAAGCAGAAAACAGGACACTTCCCTTCCCACAGAATGACCCCAAACTCTTGGGGGCTGGACAAACTACCAGAGAGGGAGACTTCTACGACCCATGAGGCAACTCCTACATTAAACGGCCATTGTGGACAAAACATCCAGAGACAAAAGCCTGAGCGACTGCCTCCCTCTCACCCTTCTTTCATATCCAGAGGAGCTCCCCTCATGGACTGTAGATCAGACCTGCCGTAACCTCGGCCCCAAACCTGAGCTGAGATAGTGTTTTTTTTTGTCTGTCTACACAGCCATGGCCCACACAGCCTCCAGGCTGGGGTCTCTGGAGCCACACCACAGAACTGTGCCTGCTCTCTCCTAAGAAACTGCCCATTCCATTGGCCACAACTCTACAAAATAGTAGAAACCTCAAGGTCCCCAAGGACATCCCACTACCGCAAGCCGCACTGGACAAATAGGGGCATTATGACACAAGCTGAGCAACTACTACCTCCATGCAGACACACAGACAGATATCCGCAGAGACAGAAGATTGAACCAGACAGGCCCCTAGGCCCTATTATGAACTCTTGCTTTGGTGTCCAGGTATCACTCCTTAGAGGCCTGGGTTCGAAGACCAGCATACGGGGCTTTCCTGAGGCACCAGACAGAAGACCTCTCATCTCCACATGGGAAGCTTCCTTGTTGGAGTTGTGTCAAGCCCTTCGGGTTGGAGAATCCTGCAGAGTCCCTTAACTACTGCCACATTCCAAGGTCTCCATGGCCACCAACCCACATTATGACTCATCCTCGGCAGAGTCCATTTAAACTCAGCCTTCTGGGTAGCTCACCGAAGAGCCCGCAGATTGAGCGTGCCTTGTCTCGACCAGGCAATGGGAAGGTGAGTTGGCGTTTCTCGGCATCCATGCTTAGGCCCCTGCTCTCGAGTCTTTCTGTATGGGGCATCCTGGAACCATCCAATAATACTCGACTGTCCTGAAGAAGGAAACTTTGAAGTTTGGAGCAGCTCACAACTCCCAGCGTAGGGAAACCTCCCTGGACTCATGACGCCCCCACCCCCTTCAGGAAGGGGCCGTCATGGACACAAACTCCAGCTTGAGGCAACATCTGATAATCGCCCTGACCTCACGTGCAGGAGATCTCGATTCAGCCTCTGCAGAGTGGGCCTACCATGCTCTTGGCCCCAAAACTCGTGCTAGCTTGTGTTTTCAGACTTCCTTTCTCACAATCCTGGCCACACCCCTCCACTTTGGCAATTCTGGAGACACAATGCAGCACTCTGCCTGCCCTCCAGAAGAAAAATGTTGCCTATAGGGCTAACCAGAAACGCCAAATGAGTAACAACCTGCATGCCACTCGACCATACCCCAATTATACAGTCTAGCCTGTGCACTAAAGCCCTGTCTGACACAGCCTGAGGGCAGACCTCCAGTCCAACACCCAGACAGCTGGCCGTACACAGAGCATATCACACCCACAATGGCTTTAGGCCATCATCTCTACCCAACCTCAGTTTTCACCTTCAGAACATAGAACTTATCTCCACTCACTGCTCAGGAGTGAACGTGATGCAAGAATCAGAACTTCTCCTTCGCCTTGGCAAGAAACCTAGTGGTTGGCATGTTGTCCAATGTTCATTGTAGGAGAAAGCAGCATGGACTATGAGGCCCCACCTATCCCTGAGGGCCACAATGTGCACAAACACACATTGTGACCCTCAGCGTGAGACCTATCCTCATGTAAAGCCTCTTAGTGACTGCAACAAGAGCCCCCTATGGGGCTTGCCAAGCCCCTAGTCCCCCAATCTCAACCAGAGTTCGAGATGTCTAGTCACCCCTACTCAGGGCTCTACTCAGAAATCCCTCTTTGGTGGGACACTTGAGGTAAAAAAAAAAATACAGAAAGGACTCTTCCCATCCACAGAATGATCCCAACCGCTTGGGATCAGGCCAAATCACCAGAGAAAGAATTGTCCATGGCCCTTGAGGACACCCCGACAATCCACGGCCGCCATTGACACAAAATCCAGAGACAAAAGCCTGAGCAAGCGCCACATACTCGCCCTTTGTTCATAGCCCGGAAAATTATCACGGTAGTAGATCGAGCATTCATACATACATCCCCAAACATAAGCTGAGTTTGTGTTTTCAGATTTCTGTCCCCACAGGCCTGGAACACCACGCTCCACACTTGGGTCCCTGGAGCCACACTCAAGACTGTGCTTCCCTTTCAAGGGAATTCTTCCCATTCCATTGGCCACAACCTTGCAAATTAGGAAAAACCTCCAAAGTCACCGAGGCCATCCCAATAGTGTAGGCCGCCCAGGACAAACAGGGGTGATCTCAAACCAGCTGAGCAACTACCTCCACTCAGACAACAGATGTCCCCAGAGAAGAATATTGAACCGGACAGGCCCCTAGGCCCTAATAAGATCCATTGCTTTGGTTTCCAGGCATCTGTCCTCAGAGGCCTCGTTTCCAATACCAGCATATGGTGGTTTCCTGAGGCACCAATAAGAACAAATCTCGTCTCCCCATGGAAAACTTGATCATTGGAGCTTTGTCATAACCTCTGGTTAGGAGAATCCTTCAGGGCCCTGGTGCCACTGCCCCATACCAAGGTCTCCATGGACTCAAACCAACATTAAGACCATCCTCAGGAAAGTCCATTTCAACTCAGCCCCCTCTGTTGCTACCCCAAGCCAGCAGATCAAACGTTTCTTGTTGCTAGGAGACAATTGGAATGTGAGGCTGGCTGCCCAGGCATCCATACTTAGAACCCTGTTCTGGAAAAATACCTATAAGACGTCCTGGAGCCATCCAACAAAACTTAATTGTCCCACAGAAGGAATCCTTGCGGTTTGGAGCATCTCACAACTCCAATAGTGGGAAAACCCCCATGGCCTCCTAATGCCCCCCCTTCCTGAAGGGGCCAACATGGACAGAAACTCAAACCTGAGCCAAAGTCTGAACCTCGACCTGACTTCAGACGCATGAGATCTCAATTCAGCTCTGCAGAGTGTGCCTGCCATGTCCTTGCCCCGAAACCTAAGCCTAGCTTGTGTTCTCAGACTTCCGTCCTCACTCTCCTGGCCCACAAGCCCTCCAGTTTGGGAATTCCGAAGCCACAATGCAGCACTCTGCCTGCCCTCCAGAAGAAAAACTTTGCCCTATGCTGCTAATAAGAAACCCCAAATGATTTTCTAATGCATGCCACTCGATTGTAAAGCAATTATACAGCCCACCCTGTATACTAATGCCCTGTCTGGCAGAGCCTGAGACAAGACATCCCAAACGACACCCAGACAGCTGGCCCCAACCTGGACACGTAGGACCCGCTATGGCTGTAGGTCGTCATCTCTTCCCAACCTCGGTTCTCAGGCTTCAGAACCTAGACCTTATATCCAATCACTGCCCAGGGGTGAATGTGATGCAGAAATTAGAATTCCTCCTTCCCCATGGCCAGAAACCTTGTGGTTGGCATGTTGTCCAACGTTCAATGTGGGAAAACCTGCATTGTCCGAAAGGCCACGCCAGTGCTTGAGGGCCGCCTAGGGCACAGACATGCATTGTGACCTGCAGCGTGAGTCCCGTATTAAAGTAACGCCTCTCAGTGGCTGGACCAAGATCCTGCATATGGGGCTTTTCATATCCATAGGCCCCCAGGCTTAACCAGAGGGCGAGTATTCCAGTTGTCAGTACCCACTGCTATGCTCTAGAATCCCTCTACTGGGGGGACACATGAAGCAGAAAACAGGACACTTCCCTTCCCACAGAATGACCCCAAACTCTTGGGGGCTGGACAAACTACCAGAGAGGGAGACTTCTACGACCCATGAGGCAACTCCTCCATTAAACGGCCATTGTGGACAAAACATCCAGAGACAAAAGCCTGAGCGACTGCCTCCCTCTCACCCTTCTTTCATATCCAGAGGAGCTCCCCTCATGGACTGTAGATCAGGCCTGCCGTAACCTCGGCCCCAAACCTGAGCTGAGTTAGGGTTTTTGGATGTCTGTCTGCACAGCCATGGCCCACACAGCCTCCAGGCTGGGGTCTCTGGAGCCACACCACAGAACTGTGCCTGCTCTCTCCTAAGAAACTGCCCATTCCATTGGCCACAACTCTACAAAATAGTAGAAACCTCAAGGTCCCCAAGGACATCCCACTACCGCAAGCCGCACTGGACAAATAGGGGCATTATGACACAAGCTGAGCAACTACTACCTCCATGCAGACACACAGACAGATATCCGCAGAGACAGAAGATTGAACCAGACAGGCCCCTAGGCCCTATTATGAACTCTTGCTTTGGTGTCCAGGTATCACTCCTCAGAGGCCTGGGTTCGAAGACCAGCATACGGGGCTTTCCTGAGGCACCAGACAGAAGACCTCTCATCTCCACATGGAAAGCTTCCTTGTTGCAGTTGTGTCAAGCCCTTCGGGTTGGAGAATGCTGCAGAGTCCCTTAACTACTGCCACATTCCAAGGTCTCCATGGCCACCAACCCACATTATGACTCTTCCTCGGCAGAGTCCATTTAAACTCAGCCTTCTGGGTAGCTCACCCAAGAGCCCGCAGATTGAGCGTGCCTTGTCTCGACCAGGCAATGGGAAGTGAGTTGGCGTTTCTCGGCCTCCATGCTTAGGCCCCTGCTCTCGAGTCTTTCTGTATGGGGCATCCTGGAACCATCCAATAGTACTCGACTGTCCTGAAGAAGGAAACTTTGAAGTTTGGAGCAGCTCACAACTCCCAGCGTAGGGAAACCTCCCTGGACTCATGACGCCCCCACCCCCTTCAGGAAGGGGCCGTCATGGACACAAACTCCAGCTTGAGGCAACATCTGATAATCGCCATGACCTCACCTGCAGGAGATCTCGATTCAGCCTTGCAGACTGGGCCTGCCATGCTCTTGGCCCCAAAACTCGTGCTAGCTTGTGTTTTCAGACTTCCTTCCTCACAATCCTGGCCACACCCCTCCAGTTTGGCAATTCTGGAGACACAATGCAGCACTCTGCCTGCCCCCCAGAAGAAAAATGTTGTCCTATAGGGCTAACCAGAAACGCCAAATGAGTAACAACCTGCATGCCACTCGACCATACCCCAATTATACAGTCTAGCCTGTGCACTAAAGCCCTGTCTGACACAGCCTGAGGGCAGACCTCCAGTCCAACACCCAGACATCTGGCCGTACACAGAGCATATCACACCCACAATGGCTTTAGGCCATCATCTCTACCCAACCTCAGTTTTCACCTTCAGAACATAGAACTTATCTCCACTCACTGCTCAGGAGTGAACGTGATGCAAGAATCAGAACTTCTCCTTCGCCTTGGCAAGAAACCTAGTGGTTGGCATGTTGTCCAATGTTCATTGTAGGAGAGAGCAGCATGGACTATGAGGCCCCACCTATCCCTGAGGGCCACAATGTGCACAAACACACATTGTGACCCTCAGCGTGAGCCCTATCCTCATATAAAGCCTCTTAGTGACTGCAACAACAGCCCCCATATGGGGCTTGCCAAGCCCCTAGTCCCCCAATCTCAACCAGAGTTCGAGATGTCTAGTCACCCCTGCTCAGGGCTCTACTCGGGAATCCCTCTTTGGTGGACCACTTGAGGTAAAAAAAAAAATACAGAAAGGACTCTTCCCATCCACAGAATGATCCCAACCACTTGGGATCAGGCCAAATCACCAGAGAAAGAATTGTCCATGGCCCTTGAGGACACCCCGACATTCCACGGCCACCATTGACACAAAATCCAGAGACAAAACCCTGAGCAAGCGCCACATACTCGCCCTTTGTTCATAGCCCGGAAAATTCTCACGGTCTGTAGATCGAGCCTTCATACATACATCCCCAAACCTAAGCTGAGTTTGTGTTTTCAGACTTCTGTCCCCACAGTGCTGGCCCACACACCATCCAAGCTGGGGCCCCTGGAGCCACACCTCAGGACTGTGGTTTCCCTCTCCGGGGGAATTCTGCCATTTCCATTGGCCACAACCCTATAGATTAGGAGAATCCTCCAAACTCCCCCAGGCCATCCGAATTGTGTTGGCTGCCCAGGACAAACAGGGATGATCTTTAACAAGTTAGGAAACCAACTCCACTCAGACCCAGAGACAGATATCCCCATAGAATAAGATTGAACTGGAAGGGCACTTAGGCCCTAATAAGATCCATTGCTTTTGATTCCAGTCATCTCTCCTCAGAGGCCTGGTTTCCAATATCAGCATATGGGAGATTCCTTAGGCACTCATCAAAACAATTCTCTTCTCTACATAGGAAACATACTCTTTAGAGATCCATCAAAACCTCCGGTTATGAACATCCCTCAAGGCCCCGGATCAAGCACCCCATTCCAAGGTCTACATGGACACAAATGCACATTATGACCCATCCTCAACTCACCCATTTCAACACACCCGCCTCGGTTGCTCCCCTAGATCCAGCAGATCGAACTTGCCTTGGCTCTATGGGACACCTGGAATGGGAGGCAGGCTGCCCAGGCATCCATCCTTAGAACCCTGCTCTGGATAACTTCCTTATGGGATGTCCTGGAGCCATCCAACAGGTCTCGACTGTCCCACCGAAGAAATCATTGTGGTTTGGAGCATCTCACAATTCCCATCGTCGGACAACCTCCATGTCCTCGTGACACCCTCCCCTTCATGAAGAGGCCGTCACGGACAGAAACTCCGACCAAAGCCAACGTCTGATCCTAGCTCTGTCTTCAGGTATACGGGATCTCGAATCATCTCTGCAGAGGGTGCCTGCCTTCCCTTCACCCCGAAATCTAAGTCTGGCTTGTGTTCTCAGAATTTTTTCCTCACACTCCTGGCCCACAAGCCTTCCAGTTTGGGAATTCTGGAACCACTATGTGGCACTGTGTCTTCCCTCCAGAAGAAAAACGTTGCCCTCTGGGGCTACCCAGTAACCACAAATGAGTACCATCCTGCACGAAACTCGACTGCACCCCAATGATACAGTCTAGCCTGGGCACTTATTCCCTGTCTGCCACAGCCTGAGCCTGCACCTCCCAACCCAACTCAACAGCTGGCCAAACACTGAGCACATCGGACACACCATGGCCTTAGGGCTTCATCTCTTCCCAACCTCAGTTTTCAGGCTTCAGAACCTAGACCTTAAATCCAATCACAGTCCAGGAGTGAAAGTGTTGCAGAAATTAGAACTCCATCTTCCCCATGGCCAGAAAACTTGTGGTTCCCATTCTGTGCAACGTTCAGTGTAGGAGGCACCAGCATGGTACTTTAGGCCACGCCCTGACTGGAGGGGCTCCTTGGGCACAAAACCACATTGTGAAACTCAGTGTGAGACCTATCCTCAAGGAAGGCCTCTCAGTGTCTGGACCAAGAGCCCACATATGGGGCTTGCCATGTTCTTAGGTCCCAATGTTAACCAGAGATCTGGTTGTCCAGTTGCCCCCACCACGACACTGCTCTGGAATCCCTCTTTTGGTGGTCCACCAGAGGTAAAAAAAAACAAAACAAAACAAAAAAAACAATAAAAAGGAAACAAAAAAACAGAAAGGCCTCCTAACTTCCCACAGAATGAACCCAAACTTTCAGGATCGGGTCAAATCCCCAGAAAGGGAGCCTCATCGATGGCCCATGAGGACACCCCGACATTCCATGGCAATTGGTGACACATTTCCAGAAAAAAAAAAAAAAAAAGCATGAGCAACACCTCACATTCGCCCTTTGTTCATATCCCGAAGAGGTCTCCTCACGGTCTATAGATCGGGCCGGCCATACCTACATCCCC
This sequence comes from Mustela nivalis, assembly GCF_964662115.1. Classification (NCBI taxonomy): domain Eukaryota; kingdom Metazoa; phylum Chordata; class Mammalia; order Carnivora; family Mustelidae; genus Mustela; species Mustela nivalis. Next base: position 36,479 of record NW_028135565.1, on the reverse strand, counting down.
CAACCTAAGTGGAGTTTGTGTTTTCAGACTTTTGTCCAAATAGCCCTGGACCACACACGCTCCACACTTGGGTCCCTGGAGCCACACCTCAGGACTGTGCTTCCCTTTCAAGGGAATTCTTCCCATTCCATTGGCCACAACCTTGCAAATTAGGAAAAACCTCCAAAGTCACCGAGGCCATCCCAATAGTGTAGGCCGCCCAGGACAAACAGGGGTGATCTCAAACCAGCTGAGCAACTACCTCCACTCAGACAACAGATGTCCCCAGGAAAGAATATTGAACCGGACAGGCCCCTAGGCCCTAATCAGATCCATTGCTTTGGTTTCCAGGCATCTCTCCTCAGAGGCCTCGTTTCCAATACCAGCATATGGTGGTTTCCTGAGGCACCAATAAGAACAAATCTCGTCTCCCCATGGAAAACTTGCTCATTGGAGCTTTGTCATAACCTCTGGTTAGGAGAATCCTTCAGGGCCCTGGTGCCACTGCCCCATACCAAGGTCTCCATGGACACAAACCAACATTAAGACCATCCTCAGGAAAGTCCATTTCAACTCAGCCCCCTCTGTTGCTACCACAAGCCAGCAGATCAAACGTTTCTTGTTGCTAGGATACAATTGGAATGTGAGGCTGGCTGCCCAGGCATCCATACTTAGAACCCTGTTCTGGAAAAATACCTTATAAGACGTCCTGGAGCCATCCAACAAATCTTAATTGTCCCACAGAAGGAATCCTTGCGGTTTGGAGCATCTCACAACTCCAATAGTGGGAGAACCCCCATGGCCTCATAATGCCCCCCCTTCCTGAAGGGGCCAACATGGACAGAAACTCAAACCTGAGCCAAAGTCTGAAACTCAACCAGACTTCAGACGCATGAGATCTCAATTCAGCTCTGCAGAGTTGCCTGCCATATCCTTGCCCAGAAACCTATGCCTAGCTTGTGTTCTCAGACTTCCGTCCTCACTCTCCTGGCCCACAAGCCCTCCAGTTTGGGAATTCCGAAGCCACAATGCAGCACTCTGCCTGCCCTCCAGAAGAAAAACTTTGCCCTATGCTGCTAATAAGAAACCCCAAATGATTTTCTAATGCATGCCACTCGATTGTAAAGCAATTATACAGCCCACCCTGTATACTAATGCCCTGTCTGGCACAGCCTGAGACAAGACATCCCAAACGACACCCAGACAGCAGGCCCCAACCTGGACACATAGGACCCGCTATGGCTGTAGGTCGTCATCTCTTCCCAACCTCGGTTCTCAGGCTTCAGAACCTAGACCTTATCTCCAATCACTGCCCAGGGGTGAACGTGATGCAGAAATTAGAATTCCTCCTTCCCCATGGCCAGAAACCTTGTGGTTGGCATGTTGTCCAACGTTCAATGTGGGAAAACCTGCATTGTCCGAAAGGCCACGCCAGTGCTTGAGGGCCGCCTAGGGCACAGACATGCATTGTGACCTGCAGCGTGAGTCCCGTATTAAAGTAACGCCTCTCAGTGGCTGGACCAAGATCTTGCATATGGGGCTTGTCATATCCATAGGCCCCCAGGCTTAACCAGAGGGCGAGTATTCCAGTTGTCAGTACCCACTGCTATGCTCTAGAATCCCACTACTGGGGGGACACATGAAGCAGAAAACAGGACACTTCCCTTCCCACAGAATGACCCCAAACTCTTCGGGGCTGGACAAACTACCAGAGAGGGAGACTTCTACGACCCATGAGGCAACTCCTACATTCAACGGCCATTGTGGACAAAACATCCAGAGACAAAAGCCTGAGCGACTGCCTCCCTTTCACCCTTCTTTCATATCCAGAGGAGCTTCCCTCATGGACTGTAGATCAGGCCTGCCATAACCTAGGCCCCAAACCTGAGCTGAGATAGTGTTTTTTTTTTGTCTGTCTACACAGCCATGTCCCACACAGCCTCCAGGCTGGGGTCTCTGGAGCCACACCACAGAACTGTGCCTGCTCTCTCCTAAGAAACTGCCCATTCCATTGGCCACAACTCTACAAAATAGTAGAAACCTCAAGGTCCCCAAGGACATCCCACTACCGCAAGCCGCACTGGACAAATAGGGGCATTATGACACAAGCTGAGCAACTACTACCTCCATGCAGACACACAGACAGATATCCGCAGAGACAGAAGATTGAACCAGTCAGGACCCTAGGCCCTATTATGAACTCTTGCTTTGGTGTCCAGGTATCACTCCTCAGAGGCCTGGGTTCGAAGACCAGCATACGGGGCTTTCCTGAGGCACCAGACAGAAGACCTCTCATCTCCACATGGGAAGCTTCCTTGTTGGAGTTGTGTCAATCCCTTCGGGTTGGAGAATCCTGCAGAGTCCCTTAGCTACTGCCACATTCCAAGGTCTCCATGGCCACCAACCCACATTATGACTCATCCTCAGCAGAGTCCATTTAAATTCAGCCTTCTGGGTAGCTCACCCAAGAGCCCGCAGATTGAGCGTTCCTTGTCTCGACCAGGCAATGGGAAGGTGAGTTGGCGTTTCTCGGCATCGATGCTTAGGTCCCTGCTCTCGAGTTTTTCTGTATGGGGCATCCTGGAACCATCCAATAGTACTCGACTGTCCTGAAGAAGGAAACTTTGATGTTTGGAGCAGCTCACAACTCCCAGCGTAGGGAAACCTCCCTGGACTCATGACGCCCCCACCCCCTTCATTAAGGGGCCGTCATGGACACAAACTCCAGCGTGAGGCAACATCTGATAATCGCCCTGACCTCACCTGTAGATCTCGATTCTGCCTCTGCAGAGTGGGCCTGCCATGCTCTTTGCCCCAAAACTATTGCTAGCTTGTGTTTTCAGACTTACTTCCTCACAATCCTGGCCACACCCCTCCAGTTTGGCAACTCTGGAGACACAATGCAGCACTCTGCCTGCCCTCCAGAAGAAAAATGTTGCCCTATAGGGCTAACCAGAAACGCCAAATGAGTAACAACCTGCATGCCACTCGACCATACCCCAATTATACAGTCTAGCCTGTGCACTAAAGCCCTGTCTGACAGAGCCTGAGGGTAGACCTCCAGGCCAACACCCAGACAGCTGGCCATACACAGAGCATATCACACCCACAATGGCTTTAGGCCATCATCTCTACCCAACCTCAGTTTTCACCTTCAGAACCTAGACCTTATCTCCACTCACTGCTCAGGAGTGAACGTGATGCAAGAATCAGAACTTCTCCTTCGCCTTGGCAAGAAACCTAGTGGTTGGCATGTTGTCCAATGTTCAGTGTAGGAGAAAGCACCATGGACTATGAGGCCCCACCTATCCCTGAGGGCCACAATGTGCACAAACACACATTGTGACCCTCAGCGTGAGCCCTATCCTCATGTAAAGCCTCTTAGTGACTGGAACAACAGCCCACATATGGGGCTTGCCAAGCCCCTCGTCCCCCAATCTCAACCAGAGTTCGAGATGTCTAGTCACCCCTACTCAGGGCTCTACTCTGGAATCCCTCTTTGGTGGGACACCTGAGGTAAAAAAAAAAAAATACAGAAAGGACTCTTCCCATCCACAGAATGATCCCAAACACTTGGGATCAGGCCAAATCACCAGAGAAAGAATTGTCCATGGCCCTTGAGGACACCCCGACATTCCACGGCAACCATTAACACAAAATCCAGAGACAAAACCCTGAGCAAGCGCCACATACTCGCCCTTTGTTCATAGCCCGGAAAATTCTCACGGTCTGTAGATCGAGCCTTCATACATACATCCCCAAACCTAAGCTGAGTTTGTGTTTTCAGACTTCTGTCCCCACAGTGCTGGCCCACACACCATCCAAGCTGGGGCCCCTGGAGCCACACCTCAGGACTGTGGCTTCCCTCTTCAGGGGAATTCTGCCATTTCCATTGGCCACAACCCTATAGATTAGGAGAATCCTCCAAACTCCCCCAGGCCATCTGAATTGTGTTGGCTGCCCAGGACAAACAGGGATGATCTTTCACAAGTTAGGAAACCAACTCCACTCAGACCCAGAGACAGATATCCCCATAGAATAAGATTGAACTGGAAGGGCACTTAGGCCCTAATCAGATCCATTGCTTTTGATTCCAGTCATCTCTCCTCAGAGGCCTGGTTTCCAATACCAGCATATGGGAGATTCCTTAGGCACTCATCAAAACAATTCTCTTCTCTACATAGGAAACATACTCTTTAGAGCTCCATCAAAACCCCCGGTTATGAACATCCCTCAAGGCCCCGGATCAAGCACCCCATTCCAAGGTCTACATGGACACAAATGCACATTATGACCAATCCTCAACTCACCCATTTCAACACACCCGCCTCGGTTGCTCCCCTAGATCCAGCAGATCGAACTTGCCTTGGCTCTATGAGACACCTGGAATGGGAGGCAGGCTGCCCAGGCATCCATCCTTAGAACCCTGCTCTGGATAACTTCCTTATGGGATGTCCTGGAGCCATCCAACAGGTCTCGACTGTCCCACCGAAGAAATCATTGTGGTTTGGAGCATCTCACAATCCCCATCGTCGGACAACCTCCATGTCCTCGTGACACCCTCCCCTTCATGAAGAGGCCGTCATGGACAGAAACTCCGAGCAAAGCCAACGTCTGATCCTAGCTCTGTCTTCAGGTATACGGGATCTCGAATCATCTCTGCAGAAGGTGGCTGCCTTCCCTTCACCCCGAAATCTAAGTCTGGCTTGTGTTCTCAGAATTTTTCCTCACACTCCTGGCCCACAAGCCTTCCAGTTTGGGAATTCTGGAACCACTATGTGGCACTGTGTCTTCCCTCCAGAAGAAAAACGTTGCCCTCTGGGGCTACCCAGTAACCACAAATGAGTACCATCCTGCACGAAACTCGACTGCACCCCAATGATACAGTCTAGCCTGGGCACTTATTCCCTGTCTGCCACAGCCTGAGCCTGCACCTCCCAACCCACACTCAACAGCTGGCCAAACACTGAGCACATCGGACACACCATGGCCTTAGGGCTTCATCTCTTCCCAACCTCAGTTTTCAGGCTTCAGAACCTAGACCTTAAATCCAATCACAGTCCAGGAGTGAAAGTGTTGCAGAAATTAGAACTCCATCTTCCCCATGGCCAGAAAACTTGTGGTTCCCATTCTGTGCAACGTTCAGTGTAGGAGGCACCAGCATGGTACTTTAGGCCACGCCCTGACTGGAGGGGTTCCTTGGGCACAAAACCACATTGTGAAACTCAGTGTGAGACCTATCCTCAAGGAAGGCCTCTCAGTGTCTGGACCAAGAGCCCACATATGGGGCTTGCCATGTTCTTAGGTCCCAATGTTAACCAGAGATCTGGTTGTCCAGTTGCCCCCACCACGACACTGCTCTGGAATCCCTCTTTTGGTGGTCCACCAGAGGTAAAAAAAAAACAAAACAAAACAAAAAAAACAATAAAAAGGAAACAAAAAAACAGAAAGGCCTCCTCCCTTCCCACAGAATGAACCCAAACTTTCAGGATCGGGTCAAATCCCCAGAAAGGGAGCCTCATCGATGGCCCATGAGGACACCCTGACATTCCATGGCAATTGGTGACACATTTCCAGAAAAAAAAAAAAAAAGCATGAGCAACACCTCACATTCGCCCTTTGTTCATATCCCGAAGAGGTCTCCTCACGGTCTATAGATCGGGCCGGCCATACCTACATCCCCCAACCTAAGTGGAGTTTGTGTTTTCAGACTTTTGTCCAAATAGCCCTGGACCACACACGCTCCACACTTGGGTCCCTGGAGCCACACCTCAGGACTGTGCTTCCCTTTCAAGGGAATTCTTCCCATTCCATTGGCCACAACCTTGCAAATTAGGAAAAACCTCCAAAGTCACCGAGGCCATCCCAATAGTGTAGGCCGCCCAGGACAAACAGGGGTGATCTCAAACCAGCTGAGCAACTACCTCCACTCAGACAACAGATGTCCCCAGGAAAGAATATTGAACCGGACAGGCCCCTAGGCCCTAATCAGATCCATTGCTTTGGTTTCCAGGCATCTCTCCTCAGAGGCCTCGTTTCCAATACCAGCATATGGTGGTTTCCTGAGGCACCAATAAGAACAAATCTCGTCTCCCCATGGAAAACTTGCTCATTGGAGCTTTGTCATAACCTCTGGTTAGGAGAATCCTTCAGGGCCCTGGTGCCACTGCCCCATACCAAGGTCTCCATGGACTCAAACCAACATTAAGACCATCCTCAGGAAAGTCCATTTCAACTCAGCCCCCTCTGTTGCTACCCCAAGCCAGCAGATCAAACGTTTATTGTTGCTAGGATACAATTGGAATGTGAGGCTGGCTGCCCAGGCATCCATACTTAGAACCCTGTTCTGGAAAAATACCTTATAAGACGTCCTGGAGCCATCCAACAAATCTTAATTGTCCCACAGAAGAAATCCTTGCGGTTTGGAGCATCTCACAACTCCAATAGTGGGAGAACCCCCATGGCCTCATAATGCCCCCCCTTCCTGAAGGGGCCAACATGGACAGAAACTCAAACCTGAGCCAAAGTCTGAAACTCGACCAGACTTCATACGCATGAGATCTCAATTCAGCTCTGCAGAGTTGCCTGCCATATCCTTGCCCCGAAACCTATGCCTAGCTTGTGTTCTCAGACTTCCGTCCTCACTCTCCTGGCCCACAAGCCCTCCAGTTTGGGAATTCCGAAGCCACAATGCAGCACTCTGCCTGCCCTCCAGAAGAAAAACTTTGCCCTATGCTGCTAATAAGAAACCCCAAATGATTTTCTAATGCATGCCACTCGATTGTAAAGCAATTATACAGCCCACCCTGTATACTAATGCCCTGTCTGGCACAGCCTGAGACAAGACATCCCAAACGACACCCAGAAAGCTGGCCCCAACCTGGACACATAGGACCCGCTATGGCTGTAGGTCGTCATCTCTTCCCAACCTCGGTTTTCAGGCTTCAGAACCTAGACCTTATCTCCAATCACTGCCCAGGGGTGAACGTGATGCAGAAATTAGAATTCCTCCTTCCCCATGGCCAGAAACCTTGTGGTTGGCATGTTGTCCAACGTTCAATGTGGGAAAACCTGCATTGTCCGAAAGGCCACGCCAGTGCTTGAGGGCCGCCTAGGGCACAGACATGCATTGTGACCTGCAGCGTGAGTCCCGTATTAAAGTAACGCCTCTCAGTGGCTGGACCAAGATCTTGCATATGGGGCTTGTCATATCCATAGGCCCCCAGGCTTAACCAGAGGGCGAGTATTCCAGTTGTCAGTACCCACTGCTATGCTCTAGAATCCCACTACTGGGGGGACACATGAAGCAGAAAACAGGACACTTCCCTTCCCACAGAATGACCCCAAACTCTTCGGGGCTGGACAAACTACCAGAGAGGGAGACTTCTACGACCCATTAGGCAACTCCTACATTCAACGGCCATTGTGGACAAAACATGCAGAGACAAAAGCCTGAGCGACTGCCTCCCTCTCACCCTTCTTTCATATCCAGAGGAGCTCCCCTCATGGACTGTAGATCAGGCCTGCCATAACCACGGCCCCAAACCTGAGCTGAGATAGTGTTTTTTTTTGTCTGTCTACACAGCCATGGCCCACACAGCCTCCAGGCTGGGGTCTCTGGAGCCACACCACAGAACTGTGCCTGCTCTCTCCTAAGAAACTGCCCATTCCATTGGCCACAACTCTACAAAATAGTAGAAACCTCAAGGTCCCCAAGGACATCCCACTACCGCAAGCCGCACTGGACAAATAGGGGCATTATGACACAAGCTGAGCAACTACTACCTCCATGCAGACACACAGACAGATATCCGCAGAGACAGAAGATTGAACCAGTCAGGCCCCTAGGCCCTATTATGAACTCTTGCTTTGGTGTCCAGGTATCACTCCTCAGAGGCCTGGGTTCGAAGACCAGCATACGGGGCTTTCCTGAGGCACCAGACAGAAGACCTCTCATCTCCACATGGGAAGCTTCCTTGTTGGAGTTGTGTCAATCCCTTCGGGTTGGAGAATCCTGCAGAGTCCCTTAGCTACTGCCACATTCCAAGGTCTCCATGGCCACCAACCCACATTATGACTCATCCTCAGCAGAGTCCATTTAAATTCAGCCTTCTGGGTAGCTCACCCAAGAGCCCGCAGATTGAGCGTTCCTTGTCTCGACCAGGCAATGGGAAGGTGAGTTGGCGTTTCTCGGCATCGATGCTTAGGTCCCTGCTCTCGAGTTTTTCTGTATGGGGCATCCTGGAACCATCCAATAGTACTCGACTGTCCTGAAGAAGGAAACTTTGATGTTTGGAGCAGCTCACAACTCCCAGCGTAGGGAAACCTCCCTGGACTCATGACGCCCCCACCCCCTTCAGGAAGGGGCCGTCATGGACACAAACTCCAGCGTGAGGCAACATCTGATAATCGCCCTGACCTCACCTGTAGATCGCGATTCTGCCTCTGCAGAGTGGGCCTGCCATGCTCTTTGCCCCAAAACTATTGCTAGCTTGTGTTTTCAGACTTAATTCCTCACAATCCTGGCCACACCCCTCCAGTTTGGCAATTCTGGAGACACAATGCAGCACTCTGCCTGCCCTCCAGAAGAAAAATGTTGCCCTATAGGGCTAACCAGAAACGCCAAATGAGTAACAACCTGCATGCCACTCGACCATACCCCAATTATACAGTCTAGCCTGTGCACTAAAGCCCTGTCTGACACAGCCTGAGGGTAGACCTCCAGGCCAACACCCAGACAGCTGGCCATACACAGAGCATATCACACCCACAATGGCTTTAGGCCATCATCTCTACCCAACCTCAGTTTTCACCTTCAGAACCTAGACCTTATCTCCACTCACTGCTCAGGAGTGAACGTGATGCAAGAATCAGAACTTCTCCTTCGCCTTGGCAAGAAACCTAGTGGTTGGCATGTTGTCCAATGTTCAGTGTAGGAGAAAGCACCATGGACTATGAGGCCCCACCTATCCCTGAGGGCCACAATGTGCACAAACACACATTGTGACCCTCAGCGTGAGCCCTATCCTCATGTAAAGCCTCTTAGTGACTGGAACAACAGCCCACATATGGGGCTTGCCAAGCCCCTCGTCCCCCAATCTCAACCAGAGTTCGAGATGTCTAGTCACCCCTACTCAGGGCTCTACTCTGGAATCCCTCTTTGGTGGGACACCTGAGGTAAAAAAAAAAAAAATACAGAAAGGACACTTCCCATCCACAGAATGATCCCAAACACTTGGGATCAGGCCAATTCACCAGAGAAAGAATTGTCCATGGCCCTTGAGGACACCCCGACATTCCACGGCAACCATTAACACAAAATCCAGAGACAAAACCCTGAGCAAGCGCCACATACTCGCCCTTTTTTCATAGCCCGGAAAATTCTCACGGTCTGTAGATCGAGCCTTCATACATACATCCCCAAACCTAAGCTGAGTTTGTGTTTTCAGATTTCTGTCCCCACAGTGCTGGCCCACACACCATCCAAGCTGGGGCCCCTGGAGCCACACCTCAGGACTGTGGCTTCCCTCTTCAGGGGAATTCTGCCATTTCCATTGGCCACAACCCTATAGATTAGGAGAATCCTCCAAACTCCCCCAGGCCATCTGAATTGTGTTGGCTGCCCAGGACAAACAGGGATGATCTTTCACAAGTTAGGAAACCAACTCCACTCAGACCCAGAGACAGATATCCCCATAGAATAAGATTGAACTGGAAGGGCACTTAGGCCCTAATCAGATCCATTGCTTTTGATTCCAGTCATCTCTCCTCAGAGGCCTGGTTTCCAATACCAGCATATGGGAGATTCCTTAGGCACTCATCAAAACAATTCTCTTCTCTACATAGGAAACATACTCTTTAGAGCTCCATCAAAACCTCCGGTTATGAACATCCCTCAAGGCCCCGGATCAAGCACCCCATTCCAAGGTCTACATGGACACAAATGCACATTATGACCCATCCTCAACTCACCCATTTCAAAACACCCGCCTCGGTTGCTCCCCTAGATCCAGCAGATCGAACTTGCCTTGGCTCTATGAGACACCTGGAATGGGAGGCAGGCTGCCCAGGCATCCATCCTTAGAACCCTGCTCTGGATAACTTCCTTATGGGATGTCCTGGAGCCATCCAACAGGTCTCGACTGTCCCACCGAAGAAATCATTGTGGTTTGGAGCATCTCACAATACCTATCGTCGGACAACCTCCATGTCCTCGTGACACCCTCCCCTTCATGAAGAGGCCGTCATGGACAGAAACTCCGACCTAAGCCAACGTCTGATCCTAGCTCTGTCTTCAGGTATACGGGATCTCGAATCATCTCTGCAGAAGGTGGCTGCCTTCCCTTCACCCCGAAATCTAAGTCTGGCTTGTGTTCTCAGAATTTTTTCCTCACACTCCTGGCCCACAAGCCTTCCAGTTTGGGAATTCTGGAACCACTATGTGGCACTGTGTCTTCCCTCCAGAAGAAAAACGTTGCCCTCTGGGGCTACCCAGTAACCACAAATGAGTACCATCCTGCACGAAACTCGACTGCACCCCAATGATACAGTCTAGCCTGGGCACTTATTCCCTGTCTGCCACAGCCTGAGCCTGCACCTCCCAACCCACACTCAACAGCTGGCCAAACACTGAGCACATCGGACACACCATGGCCTTAGGGCTTCATCTCTTCCCAACCTCAGTTTTCAGGCTTCAGAACCTAGACCTTAAATCCAATCACAGTCCAGGAGTGAAAGTGTTGCAGAAATTAGAACTCCATCTTCCCCATGGCCAGAAAACTTGTGGTTCCCATTCTGTGCAACGTTCAGTGTAGGAGGCACCAGCATGGTACTTTAGGCCACGCCCTGACTGGAGGGGCTCCTTGGGCACAAAACCACATTGTGAAACTCAGTGTGAGACCTATCCTCAAGGAAGGCCTCTCAGTGTCTGGACCAAGAGCCCACATATGGGGCTTGCCATGTTCTTAGGTCCCAATGTTAACCAGAGATCTGGTTGTCCAGTTGCCCCCACCACGACACTGCTCTGGAATCCCTCTTTTGGTGGTCCACCAGAGGTAAAACAAAACAAAACAAAACAAAAAAAACAATAAAAAGGAAACAAAAAAACAGAAAGGCCTCCTCCCTTCCCACAGAATGACCCCAAACTTTCAGGATCGGGTCAAATCCCCCGAAAGGGAGCCTCATCGATGGCCCATGAGGACACCCCGACATTCCATGGCAATTGGTGACACATTTCCAGAAAAAAACAAAAAAAATCATGAGCAACACCTCACATTCGCCCTTTGTTCATATCCCGAAGAGCTCTCCTCACGGTCTATAGATCGGGCCGGCCATACCTACATCCCCCAACCTAAGTGGAGTTTGTGTTTTCAGACTTTTGTCCAAATAGCCCTGGACCACACACGCTCCACACTTGGGTCCCTAGAGCCACACCTCAGGACTGTGCTTCCCTTTCAAGGGAATTCTTCCCATTCCATTGTCCACAACCTTGCAAATTAGGAAAAACCTCCAAAGTCACCGAGGCCATCCCAATAGTGTAGGCCGCCCAGGACAAACAGGGGTGATCTCAAACCAGCTGAGCAACTACCTCCACTCAGACAACAGATGTCCCCAGGAAAGAATATTGAACCGGACAGGCCCCTAGGCCCTAATCAGATCCATTGCTTTGGTTTCCAGGCATCTCTCCTCAGAGGCCTCGTTTCCAATACCAGCATATGGTGGTTTCCTGAGGCACCAATAAGAACAAATCTCGTCTCCCCATGGAAAACTTGCTCATTGGAGCTTTGTCATAACCTCTGGTTAGGAGAATCCTTCAGGGCCCTGGTGCCACTGCCCCATACCAAGGTCTCCATGGACTCAAACCAACATTAAGACCATCCTCAGGAAAGTCCATTTCAACTCAGCCCCCTCTGTTGCTACCCCAAGCCAGCAGATCAAACGTTTCTTGTTGCTAGGATACAATTGGAATGTGAGGCTGGCTGCCCAGGCATCCATACTTAGAACCCTGTTCTGGAAAAATACCTTATAAGACGTCCTGGAGCCATCCAACAAATCTTAATTGTCCCACAGAAGGAATCCTTGCGGTTTGGAGCATCTCACAACTCCAATAGTGGGAGAACCCCCATGGCCTCATAATGCCCCCCCTTCCTGAAGGGGCCAACATGGACAGAAACTCAAACCTGAGCCAAAGTCTGAAACTCGACCAGACTTCATACGCATGAGATCCCAATTCAGCTCTGCAGAGTTGCCTGCCATATCCTTGCCCCGAAACCTATGCCTAGCTTGTGTTCTCAGACTTCCGTCCTCACTCTCCTGGCCCACAAGCCCTCCAGTTTGGGAATTCCGAAGCCACAATGCAGCACTCTGCCTGCCCTCCAGAAGAAAAACTTTGCCCTATGCTGCTAATAAGAAACCCCAAATGATTTTCTAATGCATGTCACTCGATTGTAAAGCAATTATACAGCCCACCCTGTATACTAATGCCCTGTCTGGCACAGCCTGAGACAAGACATCCCAAACGACACCCAGACAGCTGGCCCCAACCTGGACACATAGGACCCGCTATGGCTGTAAGTCGTCATCTCTTCCCAATCTCGGTTTTCAGGCTTCAGAACCTAGACCTTATCTCCAATCACTGCCCAGGGGTGAACGTGATGCAGAAATTAGAATTCCTCCTTCCCCATGGCCAGAAACCTTGTGGTTGGCATGTTGTCCAACGTTCAATGTGGGAAAACCTGCATTGTCCGAAAGGCCACGCCAGTGCTTGAGGGCCGCCTAGGGCACAGACATGCATTGTGACCTGCAGCGTGAGTCCCGTATTAAAGTAACGCCTCTCAGTGGCTGGACCAAGATCCTGCATATGGGGCTTGTCATATCCATAGGCCCGCAGGCTTAACCAGAGGGCGAGTATTCCAGTTGTCAGTACCCACTGCTATGCTCTAGAATCCCTCTACTGGGGGGAAACATGAAGCAGAAAACAGGACACTTCCCTTCCCACAGAATGACCCCAAACTCTTGGGGGCTGGACAAACTACCAGAGAGGGAGACTTCTACGACCCATGAGGCAACTCCTACATTAAACGGCCATTGTGGACAAAACATCCAGAGACAAAAGCCTGAGCGACTGCCGCCCTCTCACCCTTCTTTCATATCCAGAGGAGCTCCCCTCATGGACTGTAGATCAGGCCTGCCGTAACCTCGGCCCCAAACCTGAGCTGAGTTAGGGTTTTTGGATGTCTGTCTGCACAGCCATGGCCCACACAGCCTCCAGGCTGGGGTCTCTGGAGCCACACCACAGAACTGTGCCTGCTCTCTCCTAAGAAACTGCCCATTCCATTGGCCACAACTCTACAAAATAGTAGAAACCTCAAGGTCCCCAAGGACATCCCACTACCGCAAGCCGCACTGGACAAATAGGGGCATTATGACACAAGCTGAGCAACTACTACCTCCATGCAGACACACAGACAGATATCCGCAGAGACAGAAGATTGAACCAGACAGGCCCCTAGGCCCTATTATGAACTCTTGCTTTGGTGTCCAGGTATCACTCCTCAGAGGCCTGGGTTCGAAGACCAGCATACGGGGCTTTCCTGAGGCACCAGACAGAAGACCTCTCATCTCCACATGGGAAGCTTCCTTGTTGGAGTTGTGTCAAGCCCTTCGGGTTGGAGAATCCTGCAGAGGCCCTTAACTACTGCCACATTCCAAGTTCTCCATGGCCACCAACCCACAGTATGACTCATCCTCAGGAGAGTCCATTTAAACTCAGCCTTCTGGGTAGCTCACCCAAGAGCCCGCAGATTGAGCGTGCTTTGTCTCGACCAGGCAATGGGAAGGTGAGTTGGCGTTTCTCGGCATCCATGCTTAGGCCCCTGCTCTCGAGTCCTTCTGTATGGGGCATCCTGGATCCATCCAATAGTACTCGACTGTCCTGAAGAAGGAAACTTTGAAGTTTGGAGCAGCTCACAACTCCCAGCGTAGGGAAACCTCCCTGGCCTCATGACGCCCCCACCCCCTTCAGGAAGGGGCCGTCATGGACACAATCTCCAGCTTGAGGCAACATCTGATAATCGCCCTGACCTCACCTGCAGGAGATCTCGATTCAGCCTCTGCAGAGTGGCCCTGCCATGCTCTTTGCCCCAAAACTCGTGCTAGCTTGTGTTTTCAGACTTCCTTCCTCACAATCCTGGCCACACCCCTCCAATTTGGCAATTCTGGAGACACAATGCAGCACTCTGCCTGCCCTCCAGAAGAAAAATGTTGCCCTATAGGGCTAACCAGAAACGCCAAATGAGTAACAACCTGCATGCCACTCGACCATACCCCAATTATACAGTCTAGCCTGTGCACTAAAGCCCTGTCTGACACAGCCTGAGGGCAGACCTCCAGTCCAACACCCAGACAGCTGGCCGTACACAGAGCATATCACACCCACAATGGCTTTAGGCCATCATCTCTACCAAACCTCAGTTTTCACCTTCAGAACCTAGACTTTATCTCCACTCACTGCTCAGGAGTGAACGTGATGCAAGAATCAGAACTTCTCCTTCGCCTTGGCAAGAAACCTAGTGGTTGGCATGTTGTCCAATGTTCATTGTAGGAGAAAGCAGCATGGACTATGAGGCCCCACCTATCCCTGAGGGCCACAATTTGCACAAACACACATTGTGACCCTCAGCGTGAGCCCTATCCTCATGTAAAGCCTATTAGTGACTGGAACATCAGCACACATATGGGGCTTGCCAAGCCCCTAGTCCCCCAATCTCAACCAGAGTTCGAGATGTCTAGTCACCCCTACTCAGGGCTCTACTCTGGAATCCCTCTTTGGTGGAACACATGAGGTAAAAAAAAAAAAAAATACAGAAAGGACTCTTCCCATCCACAGAATGATCCCAACCACTTGGGATCAGGCCAAATCACCAGAGAAAGAATTGTCCAGGGCCCTTAAGGATACCCTGACATTCCACGGCCTCCGTTGACACAAAATCCAGAGACAAAAGCCTGAGCAAGCACCACATACTCGCCCTATGTTCATAGCCCGGAAATTTCTCACGGTCTGTAGATCGAGCCTTCATACATACATCCCCAAACCTAAGCTGAGTTTGTGTTTACCGACTTCTGTCTCCACAGTCCTGGCACACACACCATCCAAGCTGGGGCCCCTGGAGCCACACCTCAGGACTGTGGCTTCCCTCTCCAGGGGAATTCTGCCATTTACTTTGGCCACAACTCTATAGATTAGGAGTATCCTCCAAACTCCCCGAGGCCATCCCAATAGTGTTGGCTGCCCAGGACAAACAGGGATGATGTTTCACAATTTAGGAAACTACCTCCCCTC
Organism: Mustela nivalis; assembly: GCF_964662115.1. Taxonomy (NCBI): domain Eukaryota; kingdom Metazoa; phylum Chordata; class Mammalia; order Carnivora; family Mustelidae; genus Mustela; species Mustela nivalis. Next base: position 21,160 of record NW_028135565.1, on the reverse strand, counting down.
AGACCCAGGGAAAGATATCCCCATAGAATTAGATTGAACTGGACAGGCACTTAGGCCCTAATCAGATCCATTGCTTTTGTTTCCAGGCATCTCTCCTCAGTGGCCCGGTTTCGAATACCAGCATACGGGGGATTACTGAGGCACTCCTCAGAAAAATCTTGTCTCCACATAGGAAATGTACTCTTTGGAGCTCTATAAAAACCTCTGTTTAGGAGAATCTTTCAGGGCCCCGGATCATGCGCCCCATTCCAAGGTCTCTATGGACTTAAACCCACATTATGATCTATCCTCGGGAGAGTCCATGTCAACTCAACCCCCTTGGTTTCTCCCTCAGGGCCTGTAGATCAAACCTGCCTTTTTGCTAGGAGACAACTAGAATGGGAGGCGGGCTGCCCAGGCATCCATCCTTAGAACCCTACTCTGGAGTCGTTCAACATGGGACATCCTAGAGCCATCCAACAGGTCTCAAGTGTCCCACAGAAGGAATCTTTGCAGTCTGGAGCATCTCACAACTCCCATTGTGGTAAAATCTACATGGCCTCTTCAGACGCTCCACGTTATAAAGGGGCCATCTTGGACAGAAACTCCAACCTGAGCAAACGTCTGATATTCGCCCTGACTTCAGGTGCATGAGATCTTGATTCAGCTCTGCAGAGTGTGCCTTCTGTGCACTCACCCCCAAAACTAAGCCTAGCTTGTGTTCTCAGACTACCGTCCTCACACCCCCGGCCCAAAAGCCCTACAGTTTGGCAATACTGGGGCCACAATGCAGCACTCTGCCTGCCTTCCAGAAGAAAAACGTTGCCTTATGGAGCTACCTAGAAACCCGAATGAGGATCAACTGAACGCCACTCGACTGCACCCCAAATATACAGTCTACCCTGTCTAATGCCTTTTCTGACACAGCATGAGCCCACACCTCCAGACCTACGCTCAACAGCTGGCCGCACAATGAGCTCATTGGACCCATCAGGTCCTTAGGTCTTCATCTCTTCCCAACCTCAGTTTTCAGGTTTCAGAACCAAGACCTAAACTCCAATCACTGTCCAGGGGTGAACGTGATGCAGAAATCACAACTCTTCCTTCGCCATGGCTGAAAATCTTGTGGTTGGCATATTCTCCAACGTTCAGTGTAGGAGAATCCAGCGTGGCCCATGAGGCACTTCCCATGCTTGAGGGCCTTGTTTGGCACAAATAGGCATTGTGACCCTCAGCATGAGCCCTGTCCTCAAGGAAGGCCTCCCAGTGTCTGAATCAAGAGCCCACATATTGGACTTGCCATGCCCCTAGGCCCCCAAACTTAAACAGAGGTGGGGTTATCCAGTTGTCCCTCCCAAGGACTCTGCTCTGGAATCCCTCTTTTATTGGGACACTTGAGGTACATAAAATAAAATATAAAATAAAATAAAATAAATAAATTAAAATAAAATAAAATAAAATAAAAAACAGAAAGGACTCCTCCCCTCCCACAGAATGTACCCAAACTCTTGGGATCGGGTCAAATCCTCAGAGAAGGAAAGCCGTCCACAACCCATGAGGCCACGCCAGCATTCCACCCAAATTGTTGACACAAATCCAGAGACAAAACCTGAGCAAGCACCTCAAACACACCCTTTTTCATATCCCGAATTGTTATCACGGTCTGTAGATTGGGCGTGCCATACCTATGTCCCCATTCCTAAGCGGAGTTTGTGTTTTCAGACATTTGTCCCCACAGGCCTGGCCCACACAGCCTCAAGGCTGGGCCCCTAGAGCCAAACTCAGAACTGTGCCTGCCCTCTCCAGGGGATTTCTGCCCATTCCATTGGCCACAACCCTATAGATTAGGAGAAACTCCAAAGTCCCGAGGCCATCCCAATATTATAGGTTGCCCAGGACAAACAGGGGCGATCTGACACAAGCTGAGCAACTACATCCCCTCAGATCCGTAGAAACGTATCCTCAAGAAAGAGATTGAACAGGACAGGCACCTAGGCCCTAATCCTATTCATTGCTTTTGTTTCCAGTCATCTCTCCTCAGAGGCCTGGTTTCCAATACCAGCATATGGGAGATTCCTTAGGCACTCATCAAAACAATTCTCTTCTCTACATAGGAAACGTACTCTTTAGAGCCCATCAAAACCTCCGGTTATGAACATCCCCAAGGCCCCGGATCAAGCACCCCATTCCAAGGTCTACATCGACACAAATGCACATTATGACCCATCCTCAACTCACCCATTTCAACACACCCGCCTCGGTTGCTCCCCTAGATCCAGCAGATCGAACTTGCCTTGGCGCTATGAGACACCTGGAATGGGAGGCAGGCTGCCCAGGCATCCATCCTTAGAACCCTGCTCTGGATAACTTCCTTATGGGATGTCCTGGAGCCATCCAACAGGTCTCCACTGTCCCACAGAAGGAATCACTGCGGTTGGGAGCATCTCACAATTCCCATAGTGGGAAAACCTCCATGTCCTCGTGACACCCTCCCCTTCATGAAGGGGCCTTCAAGGACAGAAACTCCGACGTAAGCCAACGTCTGATCCTAGCTCTGTCTTCAGGTATACGGGATCTCGAATCATCTCTGCAGAGGGTGCCTGCCGTCCCCTCACCCCGAAATCTAAGTCTGGCTTGTGTTCTCAGAATTTTTTCCTCACACTCCTGGCCCAAAAGCCTTCCAGTTTGAGAATTCTGCAGCAACTATGTGGCACTGTGTCTTCCCTCCAGAAGAAAAACGTTGCCCTCTGGGGCTACGCAGTAACCACAAATGAGTACCATCCTGCACGAAACTCGACTGCACCCCAATGATACAGTCTAGCCTGGGCACTAATTCCCTGTCTGCCACAGCCTGAGCCTGCACCTCCCAACCCACACTCAACAGCTGGCCGAACACTGAGCACATCAGACACACCACGGCCTTAGGTCTTCATCTCTTCCCAACCTCAGTTTTCAGGCTTCAGAACCTAGACCTTAAATCCAAACACAGTCCAGGAGTGAAAGTGTAGCAGAAATTAGAACTCCTTCTTCCCCATGGCCAGAAAACTTGTGGTTTCCATATTGTGCAACGTTCAGTGTAGGAAGAACCAGCATGGTACATTAGGCCACGCCCTGACTTGAGGGGCTCCTTGGGCACAAAAACACATTGTGAAACTCAGTGTGAGACATATCCTCAAGGAAGGCCTCTCAGTGTCTGGACCAAGAGCCCACATATGGGGATTGCCATGTTCTTAGGTCCCAATGTTAACCAGAGGTCTGGTTGTCCAGTCGCCCCTCCCCAGGTCTGCTCTGGAATCCCTCTTTTGGTGATCCACCTTAGGTAAAAAAATAATAATAATAATAATAAAAATAAACAAAAAAACAAGAAAGGCCTCCTCCCTTCCCACAGAATGACCCCAAACTCTTGGAATCGGGTCAAATCCCCAAAGGGAGCCTCATCGATGGCCCATGAGGACACCCCGACATTCCATGGCAATCGGTGACACATTTCCAGAAAAAAAAAAAAAAAAAAAAAAGCATGAGCAACACCTCACATTCGCCCTTTGTTCATATCCCGAAGAGGTCTCCTCACGGTCTATAGATCGGGCCGGCCATACCTACATCCCCCAACCTAAGTGGAGTTTGTGTTTTCAGACTTTTGTCCAAATAGCCCTGGACCACACACGCTCCACACTTGGGTCCCTGGTGCCACACCTCAGGACTGTGCTTCCCTTTCAAGGGAATTCTTCCCATTCCATTGGCCACAACCTTGCAAATTAGGAAAAACCTCCAAAGTCACCGAGGCCATCCCAATAGTTTAGGCCGCCCAGGACAAACAGGGGTGATCTCAAACCAGCTGAGCAACTACCTCCACTCAGACAAAAGATGTCCCCAGAGAAGAATATTGATCCGGACAGGCCCCTAGGCCCTAATCAGATCCATTGCTTTGGTTTCCAATCATCTCTCCTCAGAGGCCTCGTTTCTAATACCACCATATGGTGGTTTCCTGAGGCACCAATAAGAACAAATCTCGTCTCCCCATGGAAAACTTGCTCATTGGAGCTTTGTCATAAACTCTGGTTAGGAGAATCCTTCAGGGCCCTGGTGCCACTGCCCCATACCAAGGTCTCCATGGACTCAAACCAACATTAAGACCATCCTCAGGAAAGTCCATTTCAACTCAGCCCCCTCTGTTGCTACCCCAAGCCAGCAGATCAAACGTTTCTTGTTGCTAGGAGACAATTGGAATGTGAGGCTTGCTGCCCAGGCATCCATACTTAGAACCCAGTTCTGGAAAAATACCATATAAGACGTCCTGGAGCCATCCAACAAATCTTAATTGTCCCACAGAAGGAATCCTTGCGGTTTGGAGCATCTCACAACTCCAATAGTGGGAAAACCCCCATGGCCTCATAAAGCCCCCCCTTCCTGAAGGGGCCAACATGGACAGAAACTCAAACCTGAGCCAAAGTCTGAACCTCGACCTGACTTCAGACGCATGAGATCTCAATTCAGCTCTGCAGAGTGTGCCTGCCATGTCCTTGCCCCGAAACCTAAGCCTAGCTTGTGTTCTCAGACTTCCGTCCTCACTCTCCTGGCCCACAAGCCCTCCAGTTTGGGAATTCCGAAGCCACAATGCAGCACTCTGCCTGCCCTCCAGAAGAAAAACTTTGCCCTATGCTGCTAATAAGAAACCCCAAATGATTTTCTAATGCATGCCACTCGATTGTAAAGCAATTATACAGCCCACCCTGTATACTAATGCCCTGTCTGGCACAGCCTGAGACAAGACATCTCAAACGACACCCAGACAGCTGGCCCCAACCTGGACACATAGGACCCATTATGGCTGCAGGTCGTCATCTCTTCCCAACCTCGGTTTTCAGGCTTCAGAACCTAGACCTTATCTCCAATCACTGCCCAGGGGTGAACGTGATGCAGAAATTAGAATTCCTCCTTCCCCATGGCCAGAAACCTTGTGGTTGGCATGTTGTCCAACGTTCAATGTGGGAAAACCTGCATTGTCCGAAAGGCCACGCCAGTGCTTGAGGGCCGCCTAGGGCACAGACATGCATTGTGATCTGCAGCGTGAGTCCCGTATTAAAGTAACGCCTCTCAGTAGCTGGACCAAGATCCTGCATATGGGGCTTGTCATATCCATAGGCCCCCAGGCTTAACCAGAGGGCGAGTATTCCAGTTGTCAGTACCCACTGCTATGCTCTAGAATCCCTCTACTGGGGGGACACATGAAGCAGAACACAGGACACTTCCCTTCCCACAGAATGACCCCAAACTCTTGGGGGCTGGACAAACTACCAGAGAGGGAGACTTCTACGACCCATGAGGCAACTCCTACATTAAACGGCCATTGTGGACAAAACATCCAGAGACAAAAGCCTGAGCGACTGCCTCCCTCTCACCCTTCTTTCATATCCAGAGGAGCTCCCCTCATGGACTGTAGATCAGGCCTGCCGTAACCTCGGCCCCAAACCTGAGCTGAGTTAGGGATTTTGGATGTCTGTCTGCACAGCCATGGCCCACACAGCCTCCAGGCTGGGGTCTCTGGAGCCACACCACAGAACTGTGCCTACTCTCTCCTAAGAAACTGCCCATTCCATTGGCCACAACTCTACAAAATAGTAGAAACCTCAAGGTCCCCAAGGACATCCCACTACGGCAAGCCGCACTGGACAAATAGGGGCATTATGACACAAGCTGAGCAATTACTACCTCCATGCAGACACACAGACAGATATCCGCAGAGACAGAAGATTGAACCAGACAGGCCCCTAGGCCCTATTATGAACTCTTGCTTTGGTGTCCAGGCCTGGGTTCGAAGACCAGCATACGGGGCTTTCCTGAGGCACCAGACAGAAGACCTCTCATCTCCACATGGGAAGCTTCCTTGTTGGAGTTGTGTCAAGCCCTTCGGGTTGGAGAATCCTGCAGAGGCCCTTAGCTACTGCCACATTCCAAGGTCTCCATGGCCACCAACCCACATTATGACTCATCCTCAGGAGTGTCCATTTAAACTCAGCCTTCTGGGTAGCTCACCCAAGAGCCCGCAGATTGAGCGTGCCTTGTCTCGACCAGGCAATGGGAAGGTGAGTTGGCGTTTCTCGGCATTCATGCTTAGGGCCCTGCTCTCGAGTCTTTCTGTATGGGGCATCCTGGAACCATCCAATAGTACTCGACTGTCCTGAAGAAGGAAACTTTGAAGTTTGGAGCAGCTCACAACTCCCAGCGTAGGGAAACCTCCCTGGCCTCATGACGCCCCCACCCCCTTCAGGAAGGGGCCGTCATGGACACAAACTCCAGCTTGAGGCAACATCTGATACTCGCCCTGACGTCACCTGCAGGAGATCTCGATTCATCCTCTGCAGAGTGGGCCTGCCATGCTCTTGGCCCCAAAACTCGTGCTAGCTTGTGTTTTCAGACTTCCTTCCTCACAATCCTGGCCACACCCCTCCAGTTTGTCAATTCTGGAGACACAATGCAGCACTCTGCCTGCCCTCCAGAAGAAAAATGTTGCCCTATAGGACTAACCGGAAACGCCAAATGAGTAACAACCTGCATGCCACTCGACCATACCCCAATTATACAGTCTAGCCTGTGCACTAAAGCCCTGTCTGACACAGCCTGAGGGCAGACCTCCAGTCCAACACCCAGACAGCTGGCCGTACACAGAGCATATCACACCCACAATGGTTTTAGGCCATCATCTCTACCCAACCTCAGTTTTCACCTTCAGAACCTAGACCTTATCTCCACTCACTGCTCAGGAGTGAACGTGATGCAAGAATCAGAACTTCTCCTTCGCCTTGGCAAGAAACCTAGTGTTGGCATGTTGTCCAACGTTCATTGTAGGAGAAAGCAGCATGGACTATGAGGCCCCACCTATCCCTGAGGGCCACAATTTGCACAAACACACATTTTGATCCTCAGCGTGAGCTCTAACCTCATGTAAAGGCTCTTGGTGACTGGAACAACAGCCCACATATGGGGCTTGCCAAGCCCCTAGTCCCCCAATCTCAACCAGAGTTCGAGATGTCTAGTCACCCCTACTCAGGGCTCTACTCTGGAATCCCTCTTTGGTCGAACACCTTAGTTAAAAAAAATTAAAAAAAAAAACAGAAAGGACTCTTCCCATCCACAGAATGATTCCAACCCCTTGGGTTCAGGCCAAATCACCAGAGAAAGAATTGTCCATGGCCCTTGAGGACACCCCGACATTCCACGGCCACCGTTGACACAAAATCCAGAGACAAAAGCTCGAACAAGCGCCACATACTCGCCCTTTGTTCATAGCCCGGAAAATTCTCACGGTCTGTAGATCGAGCCTTCATACATACATCCCCAAACCTAAGCTGAGTTTGTGTTTTCAGACTTCTGTCCCCACAGTCCTGGCCCACACACCATCCAAGCTGGGGCCCCTGGAGACACACCTCAGGACTGTGGCTTCCCTCTCCAGGGGAATTATGCCATTTTCATTGGCCACAACCCTATAGATTAGGAGAATCCTCCAAACTCCCCGAGGCCATCCCAATAGTGTTGGCTGCCCAGGACAAACAGGAATGATCTTTCACAAGTTAGGAAACTACCTCCACTCAGACCCAGAGACAGATATCCCCATAGAATAAGATTGAACTGGACAGGCACTTAGGCTCTAATCAGATCCATTGCTTTTGTTTCCAGGCATCTCTCCTCAGAGGCCTGGTTTCCAATACCAGCATACGGGGGATTACTGAGGCACTCATCAGAAAAATCTCATCTCCACATAGGAAATGTACTCTTTGGAGCTCTATAAAAACCTCTGTTTAGGAGAATCTTTCAGGGCCCCAGATCAAGCGCCCCATTACAAGGTCTCCATGGACTTAAACCCACTTTATGATCTATCGTCGGGAGAGTCCATGTCAACTCAACCCCCTTGGTTTCTCCCCCAGGGCCTGCAGATCAAACCTGCCTTGTTGCTAGGAGACAACTAGAATGGGAGGCGGGCTGCCCAGGCATCCATCCTTAGAACCCTACTCTGGAGTCGTTCCACATGGGACATCCTAGAGCCATCCAACAGGTCTCAAGTGTCCCACAGAAGGAATCTTTGCAGTCTGGAGCATCTCACAACTCCCATTGTGGGAAAATCTACATGGCCTCTTGAGACGCTCCACTTTATAAAGGGGCCATCGTGGACAGAAAATCCAACCTGAGCAAACGTCTGATATTCGCCCTGACTTCAGGTGCATGAGATCTTGATTCAGCTCTGCAGAGTGTGTCTTCTGTGCCCTCACCCCCAAAACTAAGCCTAGCTTGTGTTCTCAGACTACCGTCCTCACACCCCTGCCCCAAAAGCCCTACAGATTGGCAATACTGGGGCCACAATGCAGCACACTGCCTGCCCTCCAGAAGAAAAACGTTGCCTTATGGAGCTACCTAGAAACCCGAATAAGGATCAACTGAACGCCACTCGACTGCACCCCAAATATGCAGTCTACCCTGTCTAATGCCTTGTCTGACACAGCATGAGCCCACACCTCCAGACCTACGCTCAACAGCTGGCCGCACACTGAGCTCATTGGACCCATCAGGTCCTTAGGTCTTCAACTCTTCCAACCTCAGTTTTCGGGTTTCAGAACCTAGACCTAAACCCCAAACACTGTCCAGGGGTGAACGTGATGCAGAAATCACAACTCTTCCTTCGCCATGGCTGGAAACCTTGTGGTTGGCATATTGACCAACGTTCAGTGTAGGAGAATCCAGCGTGGCCCATGAGGCACTTCCCATGCTTGAGGGCCTTGTTGGGCACAAATAGGCATTGTGACCCTCAGCATGAGCCCTGTCCTCAAGGAAGGCTTCTCAGTGTCTGAATCAAGAGCCCGCCTTTTGGACTTGCCATGCCCCTAGGCCCCCAACTTAAACAGAGGTGGCGATATCCAGTTGTCCCTCCCAAGGACTCTGCTCTGGAATCCCTCTTTTATTGGGACACTTGAGGTACATAAAATAAAATATAAAATAAAATAAAATAAAAAACAAAAAAGACTCCTCCCATCCCACAGAATGTACCCAAACTCTTGGGATCGGGTCAAATCCTTAGAGAAGGAAAGCCATCCACAACCCATGAGGCCACGCCAGCATTCCAACCACATTGTTGACACAAATCCAGAGACAACCTGAGCAAGCACCTCAAACTCACCCTTTTTCATATCCCTAAGTGTTATCACGGTCTGTAGATTGGGCGTGCCATACCTATGTCCCCAATCCTAAGCGGAGTTTGTGTTTTCAGACTTTTGTCCCCACAGGCCTGGCCCACACAGCCTCAAGGCTGGGCCCCTAGAGCCAAACTCAAAACTGTGCCTGCCCTCTCCAGGGGATTTCTGCCCATTCCATTGGCCACAACCCTATAGATTAGGAGAAACTCCAAAGTCCTGAGGCCATCCCAATATTATAGGCTGCCCAGGACAAACAGGGGCGATCTGACACAAGCTGAGCAACTACATCCCTTCAGATCCTTAGACACGTATCCTCAGGAAAGAGATTGAACCGGACAGGCACCTAGGTCCTAATCATCTCGATTGCTTTTGTTTCCAGTCATCTCTCCTCAGAGGCCTGGTTTCCAATACCAGCATATGGGAGATTCCTTAGGCACTCATCAAAACAATTCTCTTCTCTACATAGGAAACGTACTCTTTAGAGGCCATCAAAACCTCCGGTTATGAACATCCCTCACGGCCCCGGATCAAGCACCCCATTCCAAGGTCTACATCGACACAAATGCACATTATGACCCATCCTCAACTCACCCATTTCAACACACCCGCCTCGGTTGCTCCCCTAGATCCAGCAGTCGAACTTGCCTTGGCGCTATGAGACACCTGGAATGGGAGGCAGGCTGCCCAGGCTTCCATCCTTAGAACCCTGCTCTGGATAACTTCCTTATGAGATGTCCTGGAGCCATCCAACAGGTCTCGACTGTCCCACAGAAGGAATCATTGCGGTTTGGAGCATCTCACAATTCCCATCGTGGGAAAACCTCCATGTTCTCGTGACACCCTCCCCTTCATGAAGGGGCCGTCATGGACAGAAACTCCGACGTAAGCCAACGTCTGATTCTAGCTCTGTCTTCAGGTATACAGGATCTCGAATCATCTCTGCAGAGGGTGCCTGCCGTCCCCTCACCCCGAAATCTAAGTCTGGCTTGTGTTCTCAGAATTTTTTCCTCACACTCCTGGCCTACAAGCCTTCCAGTTTGGGAATTCTGGAGACACTATGTGGCACTGTGTCTTCCCTCCAGAAGCAAAACGTTGCCCTCTTGGGCTACCCAGTAACCATAAATGAGTACCATCCTGCACGAAACTTGACTGCACCCCAATGATACAGTCTAGCCTGGGCACTAATTCCCTGTCTGCCACAGCCTGAGCCTGCACCTCCCAAACCACACTCAACAGCTGGCCGAACACTGAGCACATCAGACACACCACGGCCTTAGGTCTTCATCTCTTCCCAACCTCAGTTTTCAGGCTTGAGAACCTAGACCTTAAATACAATCACAGTCCAGGAGTGAAAGTGTTGCAGAAATTAGAACTCCATCTTCCCCATGGCCAGAAAACTTGTGGTTCCCATACTGTGCAACGTTCATTGTAGGAGAAACCAGCATGGTACATTAGGCCACGCCCTGACTTGAGGGGCTCCTTGGGCACAAAAACACATTGTGAAACTCAGTGTGAGACCTATCCTCAAGGAAGGCCTCTCAGTGTCTGGACCAAGAGCCCACATATGGGGCTTGCCATGTTCTTAGGTCCCAATGTTAACCAGAGGTCTGGTTGTCCAGTTGCCCCCACCCACGACTCTGCTTTGGAATCCCTCTTTTGGTGGTCCACTTGAGGTAAAAAATAAATAAATAAATAAATAAACAAAAAAAAACAGAATGGCCTCCTCCCTTCCCACAGAATGACACCAAAATCTTGGGATCAGGTCAAATCCCCAGAAAGGGAGCCTCATCGATGGCCCATGAGGACCCCCCGACATTCCATGGCAATCGGGGACACATTTCCAGAAAGAAAAAAAAAAAAAAAAGCATGAGCAAGCACCTCACATTCGCCCTTTGTTCATATCACCAAGAGTTCTCCTCACGGTCTATAGATCCGGCCGGCCATACCTACATCCCCCAACCTAAGTGGAGTTTGTGTTTTCAGACTTTTGTCCAAATAGCCCTGGACCACACACGCTCCACACATGGGTCCCTGGAGCCACACCTCAGGACTGTGCTTCCCTTTCAAGGGAATTCTTCCCATTCCATTGGCCACAACCTTTATAATGAGGAAAAACCTCCAAAGTCACCGAGGCCATCCCAATAGTGTAGGCCGCCCAGGACAAACAGGGGTGATCTCAAAACAGCTGAGCAACTACCTCCACTCAGACAACAGATGTCCCCAGAGAAGAATATTGAACCGGACAGGCCCCTAGGCCCTAATCAGATCCATTGCTTTGGTTTTCAGGCATCTCTCCTCAGAGGCCTCGTTTCCAATACCAGCATATGGTGGTTTCCTGAGGCACCAATAAGAACAAATCTCGTCTCCCCATGGAAACTTGCTCATTGGAGCTTTGTCATAGCCTCTGGTTAGGAGAATCCTTCAGGGCCCTGGTGCCACTGCCCCATACCAAGGTCTCCATGGACTCAAACCAACATTAAGACCATCCTCAGGAAAGTCCATTTCAACTCAGCCCCCTCTGTTGCTACCCCAAGCCAGCAGATCAAACGTTTCTTGTTGCTAGGAGACAATTGGAATGTGAGGCTGGCTGCCCAGGCATCCATACGTAGAACCCTGTTCTGGAAAAATACCTTATAAGACGTCCTGGAGCCATCCAACAAATCTTAATTGTCCCACAATAGGAATCCTTGCGGTTTGGAGCATCTCACAACTCCAAAAGTGGGAAAACCCCCATGGCCTCATAATGCCCCCCCTTCCTGAAGGGGCCAACATGGACAGAAACTCAAACCTGAGCCAAAGTCTGAACCTCGACCTGACTTCAGACGCATGAGATCTCAATTCAGCTCTGCAGAGTGTGCCTGCCATGTCCTTGCCCCGAAACCTAAGCCTAGCTTGTGTTCTCAGACTTCCGTCCTCACTCTCTGGCCCACAAGCCCTCCAGTTTGGGAATTCCGAAGCCACAATGCAGCACTCTGCCTGCCCTCCAGAAGAAAAACTTTGCCCTATGCTGCTAATAAGAAACCCCAAATGATTTTCTAATGCATGCCACTCGATTGTAAAGCAATTATACAGCCCACCCTGTATACTAATGCCCTGTCTGGCACAGCCTGAGACAAGACATCCCAAAAGACACCCAGACAGCTGGCCCCAACCTGGACACATAGGACCCGCTATGGCTGTAGGTCGTCATCTCTTCCCAACCTCGGTTTTCAGGCTTCAGATCCTAGACCTTATCTCCAATCACTGCCCAGGGGTGAACGTATGCAGAAATTAGAATTCCTCCTTCCCCATGGCCAGAAACCTTGTGGTTGGCATGTTGTCCAACGTTCAATGTGGGAAAACCTGCATTGTCCGAAAGGCCACGCCAGTGCTTGAGGGCCGCCTAGGGCACAGACATGCATTGTGACCTGCAGCGTGAGTCCCGTATTAAAGTAACGCCTCTCAGTGGCTGGACCAAGATCCTGCATATGGGGCTTGTCATATCCATAGGCCCCCAGGCTTAACCAGAGGGCGAGTATTCCAGTTGTCAGTACCCACTGCTATGCTCTTGAATCCCTCTACTGGGGAGACACATGAAGCAGAAAACAAGACACTTCCCTTCCCACAGAATGACCCCAAACTCTTCGGGGCTGGACAAACTACCAGAGAGGGAGACTTCTACGACCCATGAGGCAACTCCTACATTAAACGGCCATTGTGGACAAAACATCCAGAGACAAAAGCCTGAGCGACTGCCTCCCTCTCACCCTTCTTTCATATCCAGAGGAGCTCCCCTCATGGACTGTAGATCAGGCCTGCCGTAACCTCGGCCCCAAACCTGAGTTGAGTTAGGGTTTTGCGATGTCTGTCTGCACAGCCATGGCTCACACAGCCTCCAGGCTGGGGTCTCTGGAGCCACACCACAGAACTGTGCCTGCTCTCTCCTAAGAAACTGCCCATTCCATTGGCCACAACTCTACAAAATAGTAGAAACCTCAAGGTCCCCAAGGACATCCCACTACCGCAAGCCGCACTGGACAAATAGGGGCATTATGACACAAGCTGAGCAACTACTACCTCCATGCAGACACACAGACAGATATCCGCAGAGACAGAAGATTGAACCAGACAGGCCCCTAGGCCCTATTATGAACTCTTGCTTTGGTGTCCAGGTATCACTCCTCAGAGGCCTGGGTTCGAAGACCAGCATACGGGGCTTTCCTGAGGCACCAGACAGAAGACCTCTCATCTCCACATGGGAAGCTTCCTTGTTGGAGTTGTGTCAAGCCCTTCGGGTTGGAGAATCCTGCAGTGACCCTTAGCTACTGCCACATTTCAAGGTCTCCATGGCCACCAACCCACATTATGACTCATCCTCAGGAGAGTCCATTTAAACTCAGCCTTCTGGGTAGCTCACCCAAGAGCCCTCAGATTGAGCGTGCCTTGTCTCGACCAGGCAATGGGAAGGTGAGTTGGCGTTTCTCGGCATCCATGCTTAGGCCCCTGCTCTCGAGTCTTTCTGTATGGGGCATCCTGGAACCATCCAATAGTACTCGACTGTCCTGAAGAAGGAAACTTTGAAGTTTGGAGCAGCTCACAACTCCCAGCGTAGGGAAACCTCCCTGGCCTCATGACGCCCCCACCCCCTTCAGGAAGGGGCCGTCATGGACACAAACTCCAGCTTGAGGCAACATCTGATACTCGCCCTGACGTCACCTGCAGGAGATCTCGATTCAGCCTCTGCAGTGTAGGCCTGCCATGCTCTTGGCCCCAAAACTCGTGCTAGTTTGTGTTTTCAGTCTTCCTTCCTCACAATCCTGGCCACACCCCTCCAGTTTGGCAATTCTGGGGACACAATGCAGCACTCTGCCTGCCCTCCAGAAGAAAAATGTTGCCCTATAGGGCTAACCGGAAACGCCAAATGAGTAACAACCTGCATGCCACTCGACCATACCCCAATTATACAGTCTAGCCTGTGCACTAAAGCCCTGTCTGACACAGCCTGAGGGCAGACCTCCAGTCCAACACCCAGACAGCTGGCCATACACAGAGCATATCACACCCACAATGGCTTTAGGCCATCATCTCTACCCAACCTCAGTTTTCACCTTCAGAACCTAGAACTTATCTCCACTCACTGCTCAGGAGTGAGCGTGATGCAAGAATCAGAACATCTCCTTCGCCTTGGCAAGAAACCTAGTGGTTGGCATGTTGTCCAATGTTCATTGTAGGAGAAAGCAGCATGGACTATGAGGCCCCTCCTATCCCTGAGGGCCACAATTTGCACAAACACACATTGTGACCCTCAGCGTGACTCCTCTCCTCATGTAAAGCCTGTTAGTGACTGGAACAACAGCCCACATATGGGGCTTGCCAAGCCCCTAGTCCCCCAATCTCAACCAGAGTTCGAGATGTCTAGTCATCCCTACTCAGGGCTCTACTCTGGAATCTCTCTTTGGTGGGACACCTGAGGTATAAAAAAAAAAAAATACAGAAAGGACTCTTCCCATCCACAGAATGATCCCAACCCCTTGGGTTCAGGCCAAATCACCAGAGAAAGAATTGTCCATGGCCCTTGAGGACACCCCGACATTCCACGGCCACCATTGACACAAAATCCAGAGACAAAACCCTGAGCAAGCGCCACATACTCGCCCTTTGTTCATAGCCCGGAAAATTCTCACGGTCTGTAGATCGAGCCTTCATACATACATCCACAAACCTAAGCTGAGTTTGTGTTTTCAGACTTCTGTCCCCACAGTCATGGCCCACACACCATCCTAGCTGGGCCCCGGGAGCCACACCACAGGACTGTGGCTTCACTCTCCAGGGGAATTCTGCCATTTCCATTGGCCACAACACTATAGATTAGAAGAATCCTACAAATTCCTTCAGGCCATCCGAATAGTGTTGGCTGCCCAGGACACACAGGGATGATCTTTCACAAGTTAGGAAACCACCTCCACTCAGACCCAGAGACAGATATCCCCATAGAATAAGATTGAACTGGACGGGCACTTCGGCCCTAATCAGATCCATTGCTTTTGATTCCAGTCATCTCTCCTCAGAGGCCTGGTTTTCAATACCAGCATATGGGAGATTACTTAGGCACTCATCAAAACAATTCTCTTCTCTACATAGGAAATATACTCTTTAGAGCTCCATCAAAACCTCCGGTTATGAACATCCCTCAAGGCCCCGGATCAAGCACCCCATTCCAAGGTCTACATGGACACAAATGCACATTATGACCCATCCTCAAATCACCCATTTCAAAACACCCGCCTCGGTTGCTCCCCTAGATCCAGGAGATCGAACTTGCCTTGGCTCTATGAGACACCTGGAATGGGAGGCAGGCTGCCCAGGCATCCATCCTTAGAACCCTGCTCTGGATAACTTCCTTATGAGATGTCCTGGAGCCATCAAACATGTCTCGACTGTCCCACAGAAGGAATCATTGTGGTTCGGAGAATCTCACAATTCCCATAGTGGGAAAACCTCCATGTCCTCGTGACACCCTCCCCTTCATGAAGGGGCCGTCATGGACAGAAATTCCGACCTAACAATACGTCTGATCCTAGCTCTGGCTTCAGGTATACGGGATCTCGAATCATCTCTGCAGAGGGTGCCTGCCGTCCCCTCACCCCGAAATCTAAGTCTGGCTTGTGTTCTCAGAATTTTTTCCTCACACTCCTGGCCCACAAGCCTTCCAGTTTGGGAATTCTGGAGACACTATGTGGCACTGTCTCTTCCCTCCAGAAGAAAAACTTTGCCCTCTGGGGCTACCCAGTAACCACAAATGAGTACTATCCTGCACGAAACTCGACTGCACCCCAATGATACAGTCTAGCCTGGGCACTAATTCCCTGTCTGCCACAGCCTGAGCCTGCACCTCCCAACCCACACTCAGCAGCTGGCCGAACACTGAGCACATCAGACACACAATGGCCTTAGGGCTTCATCTCTTCCCAACCTCAGTTTTCAGGCTTCAGAACCTAGTCCTTAAATCCAATCACAGTCCAGGAGTGAACGTGTTGCAGAAATGAGAACCCCATCTTCCCCTGCCAGAAAACTTGTGGTTCCCATACTGTGCAACGTTCAGTGTAGGAGAAACCAGCATGGTACATTAGGCCACGCCCTGACTTGAGGGGCTCCTTGGGCACAAAAACACATTGTGAAACTCAGTGTGAGACCTATCCTCAAGGAAGGCCTCTCAGTGCCTGGAACAAGAGCCCACATATGGGGCTTGCCATGTTCTTAGGTCCCAATGTTAACCATAGTTCTGGTTGTGCAGTTGACCCCACCCACGACTCTGCTCTGGAATCCCTCTTTTGGTGGTCTACCTGAGGTAAAAAAACAAAAAAGAAAAAACAAAAAAAAAATAAACAAACAAAAAAAAGGCCTCCTCCTTTCCCACAGAATGACCAAAAACTCTTGGGATCGGGTCAAATCCCCAGAAAGGGAGCCTCATCGATGGCCCATGAAGACACCCCGACATTCCATGGCAATCGGTGACACATTTCCAGAAAAAAAAAAAAAAAAAAAGCATGAGCATGCACATCACATTCGCCCTTTGTTCATATCCCGAAGAGGTCTCCTCACGGTCTATAGATCGGGCCGGCCATACCTACATCCCCCAACCTAAGAGGAGTTTGTGTTTTCAGACTTTTGTCCAAATAGCGCTGGACCACACGCTCCACACTTGGGTCCCTGGAGCCACACCTCAGGACTGTGCTTCCCTTTCAAGGGAATTCTTCCCATTCCATTGGCCACAACCTTGCAAATTAGGAAAAACCTCCAAAGTCACCGAGGCCATCCCAATAGTTTAGGCTGCCCAGGACAAACAGGGGTGATCTCAAACCAGCTAAGCAACTACCTCCACTCAAACAACAGATGTCCCCAGAGAAGAATATTGAACCGGACAGGCCCCTAGGCACTAATCAGATCCATTGCTTTGGTTTCCAGGCATCTCTCCTCAGAGGCCTCGTTTCCTATACCAGCATATGGTGGTTTCCTGAGGCACCAATAAGAACAAATCTCGTCTCCCCATGGAAACTTGCTCATGGGAGCTTTGTCATAACCTCTGGTTAGGAGAATCCTTCAGGGCCCTGGTGTCACTGCCCCAAACCAAGGTCTCCATGGACTCAAACCAACATTAAGACCATCCTCAGGAAAGTCCATATCAACTCAGCCCCCTCTGTTGCTACCCCAAGCCAGCAGATCAAACGTTTCTTGTTGCTAGGAGACAATTGGAATGTGAGGCTGGCTGCCCAGGCATCCATACTTAGAACCCTGTTCTGGAAAAATACCTTATAAGACGTCCTGGAGCCATCCAACTAATCTTAATAGTCCCACAGAAGGAATCCTTGCAGTTTGGAGCATCTCACAACTCCAATAGTGGGAAAACCCCCATGGCCTCATAATGCCCCCCCTTCCTGAAGGGGCCAACATGGACAGGAACTCAAACCTGAGCCAAAGTCTGAACCTCGACCTGACTTCAGACGCATGAGATCTCAATTCAGCTCTGCAGAGTGTGCCTGCCATGTCCTTGCCCCGAAACCTAAGCCTAGCTTGTGTTCTCAGACTTCCGTCCTCACTCTCCTGGCCCACAAGCCCTCCAGTTTGGGAATTCCGAAGCCACAATGCAGCACTCTGCCTGCCCTCCATAAGAAAAACTTTGCCCTATCCTGCTAATAAGAAACCCCAAATGATTTTCTAATGCATGCCACTCGATTGTAAAGCAATTATACAGCCCACCCTGTATACTAATGCCCTGTCTGGCACAGCCTGAGACAAGACATCCCAAACGACACCCAGACAGCTGGCCCCAACCTGGACACATAGGACCCGTTATGGCTGTAGGTCGTCATCTCTTCCCAACCTTGGTTTTCAGGCTTCAGAACCTAGACCTTATCTCCAATCATTGCCCAGGGGTGAACGTGATGCAGAAATTAGAATTCCTCCTTCCCCATGGCCAGAAACCTTGTGGTTGGCATGTTGTCCAACGTTCAATGTGGGAAAACCTGCATTGTCCGAAAGGCCACGCCAGTGCTTGAGGGCCGCCTAGGGCACAGACATGCATTGTGACCTGCAGCGTGAGTCCCGTATTAAAGTAACGCCTCTCAGTGGCTGGACCAAGATCCTGCATATGGGGCTTGTCATATCCATAGGCCCCCAGGCTTAACCAGAGGGCGAATATTCCAGTTGTCAGTACCCACTGCTATGCTCTAGAATCCCTCTACTGGGGGGACACATGAAGCAGAAAACAGGACACTTCCCTTCCCACAGAATGACCCCTAACTCTTGGGGGCTGGACAAACTACCAGAGAGGGAGACTTCTACGACCCATGAGGCAACTCCTACATTAAACGGCCATTGTGGACAAAACATCCAGAGACAAAAGCCTGAGCGACTGCCTCCCTCTCACCCTTCTTTCATATCCAGAGGAGCTCCCCTCATGGACTGTAGATCAGGCCTGCCGTAACCTCGGCCCCAAACCTGAGCTGAGTTAGGGATTTTGGATGTCTGTCTGCACAGCCATGGCCCACACAGCTTCCAGGCTGGGGTCTCTGGAGCCACACCACACAACTGTGCCTGCTCTCTCCTAAGAAACTGCCCATTCCATTGGCCACAACTCTACAAAATAGTAGAAACCTCAAGGTCCCCAAGGACATTCCACTACCGCAAGCCGCACTGGACAAATAGGGGCATTATGACACAAGCTGAGCAACTACTACCTCCATGCAGACACACAGACAGATATCCGCAGAGACAGAAGATTGAACCAGACAGGCCCCTAGGCCCTATTATGAACTCTTGCTTTGGTGTCCAGGTATCACTCCTCAGAGGCCTGGGTTCGAAGACCAGCATACGGGGCTTTCCTGAGGCTCCAGGCAGAAGACCTCTCATCTCCACATGGGAAGCTTCCTTGTTGGAGTTGTGTCAAGCCCTTCGGGTTGGAGAATCCTGCAGAGTCCCTTAGCTACTGCCACATTCCAAGGTCTCCATGGCCACCAACCCACATTATGACTTATCTTCAGGAGAGTCCATTTAAACTCAGCCTTCTGGGTAGCTCACCCAAGAGCCCGCAGATTGAGCGTGCCTTGTCTCGACCAGGCAATGGGAAGGTGAGTTGGCGTTTCTCGGCATCCATGCTTAGGCCCCTGCTCTCGAGTCTTTCTGTATGGGGCATCCTGGAACCATCCAATAATACTCGACTGTCCTGAAGAAGGAAACTTTGAAGTTTGGAGCAGCTCACAACTCCCAGCGTAGGGAAACCTCCCTGGCCTCATGACGCCCCCACCCCCTTCAGGAAGGGGCCGTCATGGACACAAACTCCAGCTTGAGGCAACATCTGATACTCGCCCTGACCTCACCTGCAGGAGATCTCGATTCAGCCTCTGCAGAGTGGGCCTGCCATGCTCTTGGCCCCAAAACTCGTGCTAGCTTGTGTTTTCAGTCTACCTTCCTCACAATCCTGGCCACACCCCTCCAGTTTGGCAATTCTGGAGACACAATACAGCACTCTGCCTGCCCTCCAGAAGAAAAATGTTGCCCTATAGGGCTAACCAGAAACGCCAAATGAGTAACAACCTGCATGCCACTCGACCATACCCCAATTATACAGTCTAGCCTGTGCACTAAAGCCCTGTCTGACACAGCCTGAGGACAGACCTCCAGTCCAACACCCAGACAGCTGGCCATACACAGAGCATATCACACCCACAATGGCTTTAGGCCATCATCTCTACCCAACCTCAGTTTTCACCTTCAGAACCTAGAACTTATCTCCACTCACTGCTCAGGAATGAACTTGATGCAAGAATCAGAACTTCTTCGCCTTGGCAAGAAACCTAGTGGTTGGCATGTTGTCCAATGTTCATTGTAGGAGAAAGCAGCATGGACTATGAGGCCCCTCCTATCCCTGAGGGCCACAATTTGCACAAACACACATTGTGACCCTCAGCGTGAGCCCTATCCTCATGTAAAGCCTATTAGTGACTGGAACAACAGCACACATATGGGGCTTGCCAAGCCCCTAGTCCCCCAATCTCAACCAGAGTTCGAGATGTCTAGTCACCCCTACTCAGGGCTCTACTCTGGAATCCCTCTTTGGTGGGACACCTGAGGTAAAAAAAAAAAAAAATACAAAAAGGACTCTTCCCATCCACAGAATGATCCCAACCACTTGGGATCAGGCCAAATGACCAGAAAAAGAATTGTCCATGGCCCTTGAGGACACCCTGACATTCCACGGCCACCATTGACACAAAATCCAGAGACAAAACCCTGAGCAAGCACCACATACTCGCCCTTTGTTCATAGCCCGGAAAATTCTCACGGTCTGTTGATCGAGCCTTCATACATACATCCCCAAACCTAAGCTGAGTTTGTGTTTTCAGACTTCTGTCCCCACAGTGCTGGCCCACACACCATCCAAGCTGGGGCCCCTGGAGCCACACCTCAGGACTGTGGCTTCCCTCTCCAGGGGAATTCTGCCATTTCCATTGGCCACAACCCTATAGATTAGGAGAATCCTCCAAACTCCCCCAGGCCATCCGAATTGTGTTGGCTGCCCAGGACACACAGGGATGATCTTTCACAAGTTAGGAAACCACCTCCACTCAGACCCAGAGACAGATATCCCCATAGAATAAGATTGAACTGGACGGGCACTTAGGCCCTAATCAGATCCATTGCTTTTGATTCCAGTCATCTCTCCTCAGAGGCCTGGTTTCCAATACCAGCATATGGGAGATTCCTTAGGCACTCATCAAAACAATTCTCTTCTCTACATAGGAAATATACTCTTTAGAGCTCCATCAAAACCTCCGGTTATGAACATCCCTAAAGGCCCCGGATCAAGCACCCCATTCCAAGGTCTACATGGACACAAATGCACATTATGACCCATCCTCAACTCACCCATTTCAAAACACCCGCCTCGGTTGCTCCCCTAGATCCAGCAGATCGAACTTGCCTTTGCTCTATGAGACACCTGGAATGGGAGGCAGGCTGCC